>NW_026600255.1:236579-369079 GCF_029448725.1 Salvelinus fontinalis
CACGTCTCTATAGTGTTTGTAGGACCCGTGACATCACCACACCATGTCTGTAGAGTTCCCTTCTTCAACAGAGAGTATCTCTCCATATAATTCACAGCAGACAGTATCTGCTGTAAAAACAGTTTTCATTGCGTAGAGACCAGTGGTCCCCCCCCCCCCCCCCCTCCATCCCCCAACTCCATACTGGAACCATCTCTCCCTGATACCACATAGAACAGAAACATTAACTCAGGCTCTGCAATGCGGTATCACCCACAGACGTGGTAAATCTCCCAGAGGCCCATCCTCAGCAGAGCACACACAGAGGAGCGTTCTAACAACCCCTTATTCTGTTGCAATAAAACAACCATTTGATGCAGTTAAAGTATTATAACATAATATAGCAATTTTGCTCTCACAGGCGTTCCCTCCTTCAACAGACACTATCTCTCCATCCCTGCTGGACGGCGTTCCTTCCTTCAACAGACACTATCTCTCCATCCCTGCTGGACGGCGTTCCCTCCTTCAACAGAGACTATCTCTCCGTCCCTGTTGGGCGGCGTTCCCTCCTTCAACAGACACTATCTCTTCATCCCTGCTGGGCGGCGTTCCCTCCTTCAACAGACACTATCTCTCCATCCCTGCTGGGCAGCGTTCCCTCCTTCAACAGACACTATCTCTCCATCTCTGCTGGGCGACGTTCCCTCCTTCAACAGACACTATCTGTCCATCCCTGCTGGGCGGCGTTCCCTCCTTCAACAGACACTATCTCTTCATCCCTGCTGGGCGGCGTTCCCTCCTTCAACAGACACTATCTCTCCATCCCTGCTGGACGGCGTTCCCTCCTTCAACAGACACTATCTCTCCATCCCTGTTGGGCGGCGTTCCCTCCTTCAACAGACACTATCTCTCCATCCCTGCTGGGCGGCGTTCCCTCCTTCAACAGACACTATCTCTCCATCCCTGCTGGGCAGCGTTCCCTCCTTCAACAGACACTATCTCTCCATCTCTGCTGGGCGGCGTTCCCTCCTTCAACAGACACTATCTGTCCATCCCTGCTGGGCGGCGTTCCCTCCTTCAACAGACACTATCTCTCCATCCCTACTGGGTGGCGTTCCCTCCTTCAACAGACACTATCTCTCCATCCCTACTGGGCGGCGTTCCCTCCTTCAACAGACACTATTTCTCCATTCCCTCCTTCAACAGACACTATCTGTCCATCCCTGCTGGGCGGCGTTCCCTCCTTGAACAGACACTATCTCTCCATCCCTACTGGTTGGCGTTCCCTCCTTCAACAGACACTATCTCTCCATCCCTACTGGGCGGCGTTCCCCTCCTTCAACAGACACTATCTGTCCATCCCTGCTGGGCGGTGTTCCCTCCTTCAACAGACACTATCTCTCCATCCCTGCTGGGCGGCGTTCACCTCCTTCAACAGACACTATCTCTCCATCCCTGCTGGGCGGCGTTCCCTCCTTCAACAGACACTATCTCTCCATCCCTGCTGGGCAGCGTTCCCCTCCTTCAACAGACACTATCTCTCCATCCCTGCTGGGCAGCGTTCCCTCCTTCAACAGACACAATCTCTCCATCCCTGCTGGACGTCGTTCCCTTCTTCAACAGACACTATCTCTCCATCCCTGCTGGGCGGCGTTCCCTCCTTCAACAGACACTATCTCTCCATCCCTGCTGGGCAGCGTTCCCTCCTTCAACAGACACTATCTCTCCATCTCTGCTGGGCGGCGTTCCCTCCTTCAACAGACACTATCTGTCCATCCCTGCTGGGCGGCGTTCCCTCCTTCAACAGACACTATCTCTCCATCCCTGCTGGGCGGCGTTCCCTCCTTCAACAGACACTATCTCTCCATCCCTGCTGGGCAGCGTTCCCTCCTTCAACAGACACTATCTCTCCATTCCCTCCTTCAACAGACACTATCTCTCCATCCCTACTGGGCGGCGTTCCCCTCCTTCAACAGACACTGTCTGTCCATCCCTGCTGGGCGGCGTTCCCTCCTTCAACAGACACTATCTCTCCATCCCTGCTGGGCGGCGTTCCCTCCTTCAACAGACACTATCTCTCCATCCCTGCTGGGCAGCGTTCCCTCCTTCAACAGACACTATCTCTCCATCCCTGCTGGGCAGCGTTCCTCCTTCAACAGACACTATCTCTCCATCCCTGCTGGGCGGCGTTCACCTCCTTCAACAGACACTATCTCTCCATCCCTGCTTGGCGGCGTTCCCTCCTTCAACAGACACTATCTCTCCATCCCTGCTGGGCAGCGTTCCCTCCTTCAACAGACACTATCTCTCCATCCCTGCTGGGCAGCGTTCCCTCCTTCAACAGACACTATCTCTCCATCCCTGCTGGACGTCGTTCCCTCCTTCAACAGACACTATCTCCCCATCCCTCCTGGGCAGCGTTCCCTCCTTCAACAGACACTATCTCTCCATCCCTGCTGGGTGGCGTTCCCTCCTTCAACAGACACTATCTCTCCTCCCTGCTCGGCGGCGTTCCCTCCTTCAACAGACACTATCTCTCCATCCCTACTGGGTGGCGTTTCCCTCCTTCACATTAAAGGGGCAATCTGGGATTCAAACAACAACAAAGCGACCACCCCGCCCCATCCATCTACAGATGGGGGTGTACCAATCCCATATTGCCCCATTAATCAGGTTGATATTAAGATAAGTGTTCTCGTCTAATTATTTACCGCCAAACGAAACCACCAGAGACCCAGGAACTTTATCACAGCGGCTGCTGCTTCATTTGACATTGTTTTAGTCTTCATTGAGAATTGTTCAATTGTCTTCACGACATAATTCAGCTCCACTGCCTTTTTGAAATATTGAAGGTGACTCTTTCAATTGATGTGTGAATGGGATATTTCTCTGGTAATGAAATATAGAAGAATTGGTGTGTCCTTTCTTGTCTGAACTGTTGTCTTCTCGTGCTTCTATTGAGGGAGGATAACTTTTTTCGGTGGCGGGGGAGTAGGGAGGAGACGAGGGCCTAGGAGGAGAAGGAAAGGAGAGAAAGAAGAAAGAGAGAGGAAAGGAGAGGAGAAGGAAAGAGGAAAGGGAAAGGGGAGGAGAGTAGAGGAGAGGAGAGGAGCGGAGAAAAGCAGAGAGAAGCGAGAGGAGAGGAGAGGTAGAGAAGGGGGAGGGGAGGGGAGGAAAAGTGAGAGAAGAGAGGGGGGAGGAGAGGGAGAGAAGGGGGAGGGGAGGAGAGGAGAGGGATAGAAGTGGGAGGAGAGGGAGAGAAGGAGGAGGGAGGAGAGGGATATAAGGGGGAGGGGAGGGAGAGAAGGAGGAGGGGAGGAGAGGGATATAAGGGGGAGGGGAGGGAGAGAAGGGGGAGGGGAGGAGAGGGATATAAGTGGGAGGAGAGGGAGAGAAGGAGGAGGGGAGGAGAGGGATATAAGGGGGAGGGGAGGGAGAGAAGGGGGAGGGGAGGAGAGGGATAGAAGTGGGAGGAGAGGGAGAGAAGGAGGAGAGGAGGAGAAGAGCAGAAATCACAGCAGAGGGATCCAATGTTGCTTTCCCACACTGGAGTTGTGATATTGTCCTGCTCTGTACTAATGGTGAGACTGAATGTCAAGTAGACCAAACAGAGGCCTTGCTAATGTAACCATCCATCCTTACTGAGTCACGAATGAATTCACACACACACACACACACACACACACACACACACACACACACACACACACACACACACACACACACACACACACACACACACACACACTTTTTTTCTGGTGGCAATCCATAACCATATATAACTAAGTGTTAACCATAGGCTAGGCAGCGGTGAAGTGATTGATTTAGCGGTGATTTAGTCCCAGACCGCTGGTAGATTTAGTCCCAGACCGCTGGTAGATTTAGTCCCAGACCGCTGGTAGATTTAGTCCCAGACCGCTGGTAGATTTAGTCCCAGACCTCTGGTAGATTTAGTCCCAGACCGCTGGTAGATTTAGTCCCAGACCTCTGGTAGATTTAGTCCCAGACCTCTGGTAGATTTAGTCCCAGACCGCTGGTAGATTTAGTCCCAGACCTCTGGTAGATTTAGTCCCAGACCGCTGGTAGATTTAGTCCCAGACCGCTGGTAGATTTAGTCCCAGACCTCTGGTAGATTTAGTCCCAGACCGCTGGTAGATTTAGTCCCAGACCGCTGGTAGATTTAGTCCCAGACCGCTGGTAGATTTAGTCCCAGACCGCTGGTAGATTTAGTCCCAGACCTCTGGTAGATTTAGTCCCAGACCGCTGGTAGATTTAGTCCCAGACCGCTGGTAGATTTAGTCCCAGACCGCTGGTAGATTTAGTCCCAGACCGCTGGTAGATTTAGTCCCAGACCTCTGGTAGATTTAGTCCCAGACCTCTGGTAGATTTAGTCCCAGACCGCTGGTAGATTTAGTCCCGGACCGCTGGTAGATTTAGTCCCAGACCTCTGGTAGATTTAGTCCCAGACCGCTGGTAGATTTAGTCCCAGACCTCTGGTAGATTTAGTCCCAGACCGCTGGTAGATTTAGTCCCAGACCGCTGGTAGATTTAGTCCCAGACCGCTGGTAGATTTAGTCCCAGACCTCTGGTAGATTTAGTCCCAGACCTCTGGTAGATTTAGTCCCAGACCGCTGGTAGATTTAGTCCCAGACCGCTGGTAGATTTAGTCCCAGACCTCTGGTAGATTTAGTCCCAGACCGCTGGTAGATTTAGTCCCAGACCGCTGGTAGATTTAGTCCCAGACCTCTGGTAGATTTAGTCCCAGACCGCTGGTAGATTTAGTCCCAGACCTCTGGTAGATTTAGTCCCAGACCTCTGGTAGATTTAGTCCCAGACCGCTGGTAGATTTACATAAGAAACAGATGCTGCTGGGGGCGACACACACAACGCCATACTTTTGTTTACTTTCTAAACAAACACCTCAAACTGATAGTTATTTACACCTGCCACGACAACAAATAATGCGCGGACATTAAGCATCAATATTGGCACATGAAAGGCAGCTACCAACATACATTACTAGTAAATGAACCGAAACAGGAATATTTCTTAGTAAACACAATGAATCCTGCCAAATGCATCGTGGGTAAACATGCTTTTTTAAGATATATCTCAGCGTTTATTTCGACCGACCTAGGGCTCTCTACTACCTGTTATATAGGGCTTATTAAAGGGATGTAAACGTGCCATCTGCAGATATTTTAGGACGCTCGTTGACCATGTGTTCGTTTAATCCTGTCACCGCGGCTCCCCGAGAAGACAAACGGAGAAGGAGGAGAGGATCTGCCAATTACCTCCAGACACACATACCGTTCAGTCACTCAGTGACGTAGCTCAAGCTAGGTTCACCGTGGAAGATGGAGAAACACGTCTCTGTTATTAAACCCTTCCTGTTGAGGAGGTCTATTTCACGGTGTCTTAGCAACCAGAGAGGGAAGGAGATCACAGCATGATGTAGGCATGCAGAGAGTACAGAGCCTCAAGCTACAGACAATATAGACACATATACTATATACCATATACTATACATATACTATAGAGACATATGCTATATACTATACATATATTATAGATACATATACTATATACTATACATATATTATAGATACATATACTATATACTATACATATACTATAGATACATATACTATATACTATACATATACTATAGAGACATATACTATATACTATAGATACACTATAGAGACAGTCTGTTGTCCCTCTACATATACCATAGAGACAGTCTGTTGTCCCTCTACATATACTATAGAGACAGTCTGTTGTCCCTCTACATACACTATAGAGACAGTCTGCTGTCCCTCTACATATACTATAGAGACAGTCTGTTGTCCATCTACATATATTATAGAGACAGTCTGCTGTCCCTCTACCTATACTATAAAGACAGTCTGCTGTCCTTCTACATATACTATAGAGACAGTCTGATGTCCCTCTACATATACTATAGAGACAGTCTGTTGTCCCTCTACATATACTATAGAGACAGTCTGTTGTCCCTCTACATATACTATAGATACATATACTATATACTATAAATATACTATATACTATACATATACTATAGAGACAGTCTGCTGTCCCTCTACATATACTATAAAGACAGTCTGTTGTCCCTCTATATATACTATAGAGACAGTCTGCTGTCCCTCTATATATACTATAGAGACAGTCTGTTGTCCCTCTACATATACTATAGAGACAGTCTGTTGTCCCTCTACATATACTATAGAGACAGTCTGTTGTCCCTCTATATATACTATAGAGACAGTCTGTTGTCCCTCTACATATACTATAGAGACAGTCTGTTGTCCCTCTATATATACTATAGAGACAGTCTGTTGTCCCTCTACATATACTATAGAGACAGTCTGTTGTCCCTCTACATATACTATAGAGACAGTCTGTTGTCCCTCTACATATACTATAGAGACAGTCTGTTGTCCCTCTACATATACTATAGAGACAGTCTGTTGTCCCTATACATATACTATGGAGACAGTCTGTTGTCCCGCTACGTATACTATGGAGACAGTCTGTTGTCCCTCTATGTATACTGTGGAGACAGTCTGTTGTCCCTCTACACATACTATAGAGACAGTCTGTTGTCCCTCTACATATACTATAGAGACAGTCTGCTGTCCCTCTACATACACTATAGAGACAGTCTGTTGTCCATCTGCATATACCATAGAGACAGTCTGTTGTCCCTCTACATATACTATAGAGACAGTCTGTTGTCCCTCTACATATAATATAGAGACAGTCTGTTGTCCCTCTACATATACTATAGAGACAGTCTGTTGTCCCTCTATATATACTATAGAGACAGTCTGCTGTCCCTCTACATATTCTATAGAGACAGTCTGCTCTCCCTCTACATATACTATAGAGACAGTCTGTTGTCCCTCTACATATACTATAGATACATATACTATATACTATACATATACTATATACTATAGATATACTATAGAGAGAGTCTGTTGTCCCTCTACATATACTATAGAGACAGTCTGTTGTCCCTCTACATTTACTATAGAGACAGTCTGTTGTCCCTCTACATATACTATGGAGACAGTCTGTTGTCCCTCTACGTATACTATGGAGACAGTCTGCTGTCCGTCTGCATATACTATAGAGACAGTCTGTTGTCCCTCTACATATACTATAGAGACAGTCTGTTGTCCCTCTACATATACTATAGAGACAGTCTGCTGTCCCTCTATATATACTATAGAGACAGTCTGTTGTCCCTCTACATATACTAAAGAGACAGTCTGTTGTCCCTCTACATACACTATAGAGACAGTCTGTTGTCCCTCTACATATACTATAGAGACAGTCTGCTGTCCCTCTACATATACTGTAGAGACAGTCTGTTGTCCATCTACATATACTATAGAGACAGTCTGTTGTCCCTCTACATATACTATAGAGACAGTCTGTTGTCCCTCTACATACACTATAGAGACAGTCTGTTGTCCCTCTACATATATTATTTAGACAGTCTGCTGTCCCTCTACATACACTATAGAGACAGTCTGTTGTCCCTCTACATACACTATAGAGACAGTCTGTTGTCCCTCTACATATACTATAGAGACAGTCTGTTGTCCCTCTACATACACTATAGAGGCAGTCTGCTGTCCCTCTACATACACTATAGAGACAGTCTGTTGTCCCTCTACATATACTATAGAGACAGTCTGTTGTCCCTCTACATATACTATAGAGACAGTCTGCTGTCCCTCTATATATACTATAGAGACAGTCTGTTGTCCCTCTATATATACTATAGAGACAGTCTGCTGTCCCTCTACATATACTATAGAGACAGTCTGCTGTCCCTCTACATATACTATAGAGACAGTCTGTTGTCCCTCTACATATACTATAGAGACAGTCTGTTGTCCCTCTACATATACTATAGAGACAGTCTGCTGTCCCTCTACACATACTATAGAGACAGTCTGTTGTCCATCTGCATATACCATAGAGACAGTCTGTTGTCCCTCTACATATACTATAGAGACAGTCTGTTGTCCCTCTACATATACTATAGAGACAGTCTGTTGTCCCTCTACATAAACTATAGAGACAGTCTGCTGTGCCTGTACATATACTATAGAGACAGTCTGTTGTCCCTCTACATATACTATAGATACATATACTATATACTATACATATACTATATACTATACATATACTATAGAGACAGTCTGCTGTCCCTCTACATATACTATAAAGACAGTCTGTTGTCCCTCTATATATACTATAGAGACAGTCTGCTGTCCCTCTACATATTCTATAGAGACAGTCTGCTGTCCCTCTACATATACTATAGAGACAGTCTGCTGTCCATCTACATATACTATAGAGACAGTCTGTTGTCCCTCTACATACACTATAGAGACAGTCTGTTGTCCCTATACATATACTATAGAGACAGTCTGCTGTCCCTCTACATACACTATAGAGACAGTCTGTTGTCCCTCTATATATACTATAAAGACAGTCTGTTGTCCCTCTATATATACTATAGAGACAGTCTGCTGTCCCTCTACATATTCTATAGAGACAGTCTGCTGTCCCTCTACATATACTATAGAGACAGTCTGCTGTCCATCTACATATACTATAGAGACAGTCTGTTGTCCCTCTACATACACTATAGAGACAGTCTGTTGTCCCTATACATATACTATAGAGACAGTCTGCTGTCCCTCTACATACACTATAGAGACAGTCTGTTGTCCCTCTACATACACTATAGAGACAGTCTGTTGTCCCTCTACATATACTATAGAGACAGTCTGTTGTCCCTCTACATACACTATAGAGACAGTCTGCTGTCCCTCTACATACACTATAGAGACAGTCTGTTGTCCCTCTACATATACTATAGAGACAGTCTGTTGTCCCTCTACATATACTATAGAGACAGTCTGCTGTCCCTCTATATATACTATAGAGACAGTCTGTTGTCCCTCTATATATACTATAGAGACAGTCTGCTGTCCCTCTACATATACTATAGAGACAGTCTGCTGTCCCTCTACATATACTATAGAGACAGTCTGCTGTCCCTCTACATATACTATAGAGACAGTCTGTTGTCCCTCTACATATACTATAGAGACAGTCTGTTGTCCCTCTACATATACTATAGAGACAGTCTGTTGTCCCTCTACATATACTATAGAGACAGTCTGTTGTCCCTCTACATATACTATGGAGACAGTCTGTTGTCCCTCTACGTATACTATGGAGACAGTCTGTTGTCCCTCTATGTATACTGTGGAGACAGTCTGTTGTCCCTCTACACATACTATAGAGACAGTCTGTTGTCCCTCTACATATACTATAGAGACAGTCTGTTGTCCCTCTACATATACTATAGAGACAGTCTGTTGTCCCTCTACATATACTATAGAGACAGTGTGCTGTCCATCTACATACACATTAGAGACAGTCTGTTGTCCCTCTATATATACTATAGAGACAGTCTGCTGTCACTCAACACATACTATAGAGACAGTCTGTTGTCCATCTGCATATA
This sequence comes from Salvelinus fontinalis, assembly GCF_029448725.1. NCBI lineage: Eukaryota > Metazoa > Chordata > Actinopteri > Salmoniformes > Salmonidae > Salvelinus > Salvelinus fontinalis. Next base: position 246,139 of record NW_026600255.1, read on the forward strand.
CCATAGAGACAGTCTGTTGTCCCTCTATATATACTATAGAGACAGTCTGTTGTCCCTCTACATACACTATAGAGACAGTCTGCTGTCCCTCTACATACACTAAAGAGACAGTCTGTTGTCCCTCTATGTATACTATGGAGACAGTCTGTTGTCCCTCTATGTATACTATGGAGACAGTCTGTTGTCCCTCTATGTACACTGTGGAGACAGTCTGTTGTCCCTCTACATATACTATAGAGACAATCTGTTGTCCCTCTACATATACTATAGAGACAGTCTGTTGTCCCTCTACATATACTATAGAGACAGTCTGTTGTCCCTCTACATATACTATAGAGACAGTCTGCTGCCCCTCTACATATACTATAGAGACAGTCTGTTGTCCCTCTACATATACTATAGAGACAGTCTGTTGTCCCTCTATATATACTATAGAGACAGTCTGCTCTCCCTCTACATATACTATAGAGACAGTCTGCTGTCCCTCTACATATACTATAGAGACAGTCTGTTGTCCCTCTACATATACTATAGAGACAGTCTGTTGTCCCTCTATGTACACTGTGGAGACAGTCTGTTGTCCCTCTACATATACTATAGAGACAGTCTGTTGTCCCTCTACATATACTATAGAGACAGTCTGCTGCCCCTCTACATATACTATAGAGACAGTCTGTTGTCCCTCTACATATACTATAGAGACAGTCTGTTGTCCCTCTACATATATTATAGAGACAGTCTGCTGCCCCTCTACCTATACTATAGAGACAGTCTGCTGTCCCTCTACATATACTATAGAGACAGTCTGTTGTCCCTCTACATATACTATAGAGACAGTCTGTTGTCCATCTACATATACTATAGAGACAGTCTGTTGTCCCTCTACATATACTATAGATACATATACTATATACTATACATGTACTATATACTATACATATACTATAGAGACAGTCTGTTGTCCCTCTACATATACTATAGAGACAGTCTGTTGTCCCTCTACATATACTATAGAGACAGTCTGCTGTCCCTCTATATATACTATAGAGACAGTCTGTTGTCCCTCTATATATACTACAGAGACAGTCTGCTGTCCCTCTACATATACTATAGAGACAGTCTGCTGTCCCTCTACATATACTATAGAGACAGTCTGCTGTCCCTCTACATATACTATAGAGACAGTCTGTTGTCCCTCTACATACACTGTAGAGACAGTCTGTTGTCCCTCTACATATACTATAGAGACAGTCTGTTGTCTCTCTACATATACTATAGAGACAGTCTGTTGTCCCTATACATATACTATGGAGACAGTCTGTTGTCCCTCTATGTATACTATGGAGACAGTCTGTTGTCCCTCTATGTATACTGTGGAGACAGTCTGTTGTCCCTCTACATATACTATAGAGACAGTCTGTTGTCCCTCTACATATACTATAGAGACAGTCTGTTGTCCCTCTATATATACTATAGAGACAGTCTGCTGTCCCTCTACCTATACTATAAAGACAGTCTGCTGTCCCTCTACATATACTATAGAGACAGTCTGATGTCCCTCTACATATACTATAGAGACAGTCTGTTGTCCCTCTACATATACTATAGAGACAGTCTGTTGTCCCTCTACATATACTACAGAGACAGTCTGTTGTCCCTCTACATATACTATAGATACATATACTATATACTATACATATACTATATACTATACATATACTATAGAGACAGTCTGTTGTCCCTCTACATATACTATAGAGACAGTCTGTTGTCCCTCTACATATACTATAGAGAGTCTGCTGTCCCTCTATATATACTATAGAGACAGTCTGTTGTCCCTCCATATATACTATAGAGACAGTCTGCTGTCCCTCTACATACACTATAGAGACAGTCTGTTGTCCCTCTATATATACTATAGAGATAGTCGGCTGTCCCTCTACATATACTATAGAGACAGTCTGTTGTCCCTCTACATATACTATAGAGACAGTCTGTTGTCCCTCTACATATACTATAGAGACAGTCTGTTTCCCTCTACATATACTATAGAGACAGTCTGTTGTCCCTCTACATATACTATAGAGACAGTCTGTTGTCCCTCTATATATACTATAGAGACAGTCTGTTGTCCCTCTATATATACTATAGAGACAGTCTGCTGTCCCTCTACATTTACTATAGAGACAGTCTGTTGTCCCTCTACATATACTATAGAGACAGTCTGTTGTCCCTCTCCATATACTATAGAGACAGTCTGTTGTCCCTCTCCATATACTATATAGACAGTCTGTTGTCCCTCTATATATACTATAGAGACAGTCTGCTGTCCCTCTACATACACTATAGAGACAGTCTGGTGTCCCTCTACATATACTATAGAGACAGTCTGTTGTCCCTCTACATATACCATAGAGACAGTCTGTTGTCCCTCTACATATACTATAGAGACAGTCTGTTGTCCCTCTACATATACTATAGAGAGAGTCTGCTGTCCCTCTATATATACTATAGAGACAGTCTGTTGTCCCTCCATATATACTATAGAGACAGTCTGCTGTCCCTCTACATACACTATAGAGACAGTCTGTTGTCCCTCTATATATACTATAGAGATAGTCGGCTGTCCCTCTACATATACTATAGAGACAGTCTGTTGTCCCTCTACATATACTATAGAGACAGTCTGTTGTCCCTCTACATATACTATAGAGACAGTCTGTTGTCCCTCTACATATACTATAGAGACAGTCTGTTGTCCCTCTACATATACTATAGAGACAGTCTGTTGTCCCTCTATATATACTATAGAGACAGTCTGTTGTCCCTCTATATATACTATAGAGACAGTCTGCTGTCCCTCTACATTTACTATAGAGACAGTCTGTTGTCCCTCTACATATACTATAGAGACAGTCTGTTGTCCCTCTACATATACTATAGAGACAGTCTGTTGTCCCTCTCCATATACTATATAGACAGTCTGTTGTCCCTCTATATATACTATAGAGACAGTCTGCTGTCCCTCTACATACACTATAGAGACAGTCTGGTGTCCCTCTACATATACTATAGAGACAGTCTGTTGTCCCTCTACATATACCATAGAGACAGTCTGTTGTCCCTCTACATATACTATAGAGACAGTCTGTTGTCCCTCTATATATACTATAGAGACAGTCTGCTGTCCCTCTACATACATTATAGAGACAGTCTGCTGTCCCTTTACATACACCATAGAGACAGTCTGTTGTCCCTCTACATATACTATAGAGACAGTCTGCTGTCCCTCTACATATACTATAGAGACAGTCTGTTGTCCATCTACATATACTATAGAGACAGTCTGTTGTCCCTCTATGTGTACTGTAGAAGAGGAAGATATATATTCTATGGTCTATTAGTATTCAACTTGGAGACATCAGCTGGCAGAAGGGAAGACATGTTTTCAGACAAGGCTCGTCACTGAGATCGCTGGTGTTTCTGTCGTTTCTACATTCATCAAAACTGTTGTCATGGGAAATAGCAATATATTCTCATTCCTCACTAAGTAAAGGTTAACAATAATAACGAATGCTTTGACAGAGGAGACAGAATGCAGAGAGGAGTAAGAAGATGTGAAGATCAGAGAGAATGTTCTGTCGGGGCGGATAAAATACCTTTTTCTCCCTACTGAACGTCATTGAGAGGGCAGAGTAGCCTCTTCAACGTGATTAGTATGTAGCGTAGGTCCTAAGCTCCTGAGAATATACCTTTGTGTGTTACCAATCACTCTAATGCCTTGGTTAAGTCAACGGTGTAGTCATGGTGCTGTGTAATGTCCTGACTGAATGGTGAAGGACTTCCAGGTCGCAGTGATATTTTGGAGAAAGGTAATAGATGAGCCAGAGCCTTGAAACACATGAAAACCTGGGTCTGAGACATCACTAGAGGGCCTTCAGATATATGAAGTAGATTTATCCCCTTGAAACACATGAAAACCTGGGTCTGAAGCATCACTAGAGGGCCTTCAGTTATTTGAAGTAGATTTATCCCCTTGAAACACATGAAAACCTGGGTCTGAGGCATCACTAGAGGACCTTCAGTTATATGAAGTAGATTTATCCCCTTGAACCACATGATAACCTGGGTCTGAGGCATCACTAGAGGACCTTCAGTTATATGAAGTAGATGTATCCCCTTGAAACACATGAAAACCTGGGTCTGAGGCGTCACTAGAGGGCCTTCAGTTATATGAAGTAGATTTATCCCCTTGAAACACATGAAAACCTGGGTCTGAGACATCAGTTTCAGTAAAACCCTCTTTTCCTTGTGAAAGTCATTGAACAGAAGGAGAACTCAGGAGAGATATGGCTTCAAAGTTGCTAAAAAACAAGTATCAGAGCAGCTCTTGTCATTCTTCCAGTACGTTGAGTCTCCAAATGAAAACAGATAAAGGGCTTGAAGCTGGAGCAGAGGGTTCTGGGTAAAGACGATTGTCAAGCTGCATTCTCCCTCAGAATTCTCTCGCCTTGTCCCCTTCTCTCTCTCTCTCTCTCTCCTTGTCCACCTCTGTCTCTCTCTCTCCTTGTCCCCCCCCTGTCTCTCTCTCTTTGTCCCCCCCTGTCTCTCTCTCTCCTTGTCAGCCTCTCTCTCTCTCCTTGTCCCCCCCTGTCTCTCTCTCTCCTTGTCCCCTCCTGTCTCTCTCTCTCCTTGTCAGCGTCTCTCGCTCTCTCTCCTTGTCCCCCCGTCTCTCTCTCCCTCTCTCTCTCTCTCTCTCTCTCTCTCTCTCTCTCCTTGTCCTCCCCTCTCTCTCTCTCTCTCTCTCTCTCTCTCTCTCTCTCTCTCTCTCTCTCTCTCTCTCTCTCTCCTTGTCCCCCCTGTCTCTCTCTCTCCTTGTCCCCCCCTGTCTCTCTCTCTCCTTGTCCCCCCTCTCTCTCTCTCCTTGTAGCACCCCTGTCTCTCTATCTCCTTGTCCCCCTCTCTCTCTCTCTCTCTCTCTCCTTGTCCCCCCCGTCTCTCTCTCTCCTTGTCCCCCCCTTGTCCCTCTCTCTCTCCTTGTCCCCCCCTCTCTCTCTCTCTCTCTCTCTCTCTCTCTCTCTCTCTCTCTCTCTCTCTCTCTCTCTCTCTCTCTCTCTCTCTCCCTCTCTCTCTCTCTCTCTCCTTGCCCCTCTCTCTCTCTCTCTCTCTCTCTCCTTGTCCCCCCCTGTCTCTCTCTCTCCTTGTCCCCCCGTGTCTCTCTCTCCTTGTCCCCCCTGTCTCTCTCTCTCCTTGTCAGCCTCTCTCTCTCTCTCTCCTTGTCCCCCCGTCTCTCTCTCTCCTTGTTCCCCCCTGTCTCTCTCTCCTTGTCCCCCCCTGTCTCTCTCTCTCTCCTGTCCCCACCCCCTCTTTCCTTGTCCCCCCCTCCCTCTGTCTCTCCTTGTCCCCCCCTCTCTCTGTCTCTCCTTGTCCCCCCGTCTCTCTCTCTCCTTGTTCCCGCCTGTCTCTCTCTCCTTGTCCCCCCCCTGTCTCTCTCTCTCTCCTGTCCCCCCCCTCTCTTTCCTTGTCCCCCCCTCTCTCTGTCTCTCCTTGTCCCCCCCTGTCTCTCTCTCTCCTTCTCCCCCTTATTTCTGTCCCTCCTTGTCCCCCCCTCTCTCTGTCTCTCCTTGTCCCCCCCTGTCTCTCTCTCTCCTTGTCCCCCCCTCTCTCTGTCTCTCCTTGTCCCCCCCTGTCTCTCGCTCTCCTTCTCCCCCCCTCTCTCTGTCCCTCCTTGTCCCCCCCTCTCTCTGTCTCTCCTTGTCCCCCCATGTCTCTCTCTCTCCTTGTCCCCCCCTCTCTCTGTCTCTCCTTGTCCCCCCTGTCTCTCTCTCTCCTTCTCCCCCCCTCTCTCTGTCCCTCCTTGTCCCCCCCTCTCTCTGTCTCTCCTTGTACCCCCCTGTCTCTCTTTCTCCTTCTCCCCCCCTCTCTCTGTCTCTCCTTGTCCCCCCCTGTCTCTCGCTCTCCTTCTCCCCCCCTCTCTCTGTCCCTCCTTGTCCCCCCTCTCTCTGTCTCTCCTTGTCCCCCCATGTCTCTCTCTCTCCTTGTCCCCCCCCTCTCTGTCTCTCCTTGCCCCCCTGTCTCTCTCTCTCCTTGTCCCCCCCTCTCTCTGTCCCTCCTTGTCCCCCCTCTCTCTGTCTCTCCTTGTCCCCCCATGTCTCTCTCTCTCCTTGCCCCCCCCCTCTCTGTCTCTCCTTGCCCCCCCTGTCTCTCTCTCTCCTTGTCCCCCTCTCTCTCTCTTTCTCTCCACCTATATTTGCTCTCTCTCTCCACCTCCGTCTCTCTCTGTCTCCACCTTTGTCTCTCTCTCTCTCTCTCTCTCTCTCCACCTCCGTCTTTCTCTCTCTCTCCACCTTCGCCTCTCTCTCTCTCCAGCTTTGTCTCTCTCCACCTCTGTCTCTCTCTCTGTCTCTGTCTCTATCTCTCTCTCTCCACCTCCATCTCTCTCTCTCTCTCCACCTCTCTCTCTCTCTCCACCTCTCTCTCTCTCTCCACCTGTCTCTCTCTCTCTCTCTCTCTCCCTCTCTCTCTCTCATGAGGCCAAACCGACAGACATAAAAGTGAGTTATGAGCTCCCTCCCCTCCAGCTCACCATCCCCTGAGTGCACCTTAACACACACACACACACACACACACACACACACACACACACACACACACACACACACACACACACACACACACACACACACACACACACACACACACACACACACACACACCATCTCCTGAGTACACTTCAACTTACAGCGTATTGTTACAAAAATAAATCTGCCCTTGGAAAAGAAAGACAGAGTGGAGAGAAAGAGCAGGAGGGTCGATGAAAACAGTGTTCCCATGACTTGGCCGATACAGGTCCACATCTGAATGGTGCAGACCAGTTTTTAGTCTGTTGAGACGGGAGTGAGGTTGGCAGAAAGGTTACAGGGTTTCTCAGCGCTGAAGGCAGGGATCTCCGAATACTTCCTGCTTACGTCCTGATCTTGTTCAATGCAATGGCCTTTTCACTGGTTCATTAGACGTCTTGCCTTGGCCAAGAATACCACTTTTGCGTTGAAGTTAATTTCCTTATCAAGCAGAAATGGCTGAAGGATGTTCTTTCTTATTGTAGAATCCCAAATGGAACCCTATGCCCTATTAAGACGAGGGCGCATAGGGGTTTTGGTTGAAAGTAGTGCACTATATATGGAATAGGGTCTAAAGTAGTGCACTATATAGGGAATAGGGTCTAAAGTAGTGCACTATATAGGGAATAGGGTCTAAAGTTGTGCACTATATAGGATATAGGGTCTAAAGTTGTGCACTATATAGGGTATAGGGTGTAAAGTAGTGCACTATAATAGGGAATAGGGTCTAAAGTAGTGCACTATATAGGGTATAGGGTGTAAAGTAGTCCACTATAATAGGGAATAGGGTCTAAAGTAGTGCACTATATAGGGAATAGGGTCTAAAGTAGTGCACTATATAGGGTGTAAAGTAGTGCACTATATAGGGAATAGGGTCTAAAGTAATGCACTATATAGGGAATCCTCTGTTAGGTCATCACCAGCCGTCCAGAATGGTGGATTCCTGCCACCTGGTACTGCTCTGGTACTGTGTTTTATACTGTGTATAAAAGGATTGGATGAACATTTAGCAGAGAATCGCAGCCCCTGGGTTTTTACCTGTGGTTTCATTACAGCCAGGTACCTCTGCTCGGAGCAATACTAAACGGAGACATTATTCAAACATCTCCAATATTCAGAAAGTCAAAATGAAACATTTTGCTGTTTTTTCTTCTTCTTTATTAATCACAGTTTCCGTCAACTTTAAAATGTGTTTTTTCCCCCCCAATTCAAAATCCCAAAATATTCATAATGATGTCTTAGGGGCATAGGGGATGAATAAAATCAATTTTCCCGTTCCCATATCAAGCCATGACTTATGACACGTCGAGCAAAACAAGGGAGGAAGTGAAAGATGGAGAAATCCACAGACATTCCTCGCATGTCAATTGAAAAGTTTTATCGTTGTAAGTTAATAAGAAAATCAGTCTCTTCCTAATGTATCTGTGATTTTTGACTCGCATAGAAATGTAGAACCCATAACGGACTACTGGTTGAAATATTTGTGAAGTCTGTAATAAACTATGTTAATATAATTTATACAAAAAAAATGTAACGTAAGTAGCCTTGTCAGAGACAGAACGGTCAAATAAGGCAGCAGGTTATCGTTGGTCATGTCTTGTCCTGGAGACAGAACGGAGTGATTTACTCTTAGACAGGCAGGTTATCGTTGGACATGTCTTGTCCTGGAGACAGAACGGAGTGATTTACTCTGACAGGCAGGTTATCGTTGGTTATGTCTTGTCCCGGAGACAGAACGGACTGATTTACTCTTAGACAGGCAGGTTATCGTTGGACATGTCTTGTCCTGGAGACAGAACGGAGTGATTTACTCTTAGACAGGCAGGTTATCGTTGGTCATGTCTTGTCCTGGAGACAGAACTGACTGATTTACTCTTAGACAGGCAGGTTATCGTTGGTTATGTCTTGTCCTGGAGACAGAACGGAGTGATTTACTCTTAGACAGGCAGGTTATGGTTGGTCATGTCTTGTCCCGGAGACAGAACGGACTGATTTACTCTTAGACAGGCAGGTTATCGTTGGTCATGTCTTGTCCTGGAGACAGAACGGAGTGATTTACTCTCAGACAGGCAGGTTATTGTTGGTCATGTCTTGTCCTGGAGACAGAACGGACTGATTTACCCTCAGACAGGCAGGTTATCGTTGGTTATGTCTTGTCCTGGAGACAGAACTGACTGATTTACTCTTAGACAGGCAGGTTATTGGTTTTCCATCGTGATTCTTGTTGTAGAGGCAGCTCTGCAGAATGGTAACTAACAGTCATAAAATCTGATATAAAAACTAACCCTAGCCACACAGCTAACCTTAATTTCTAACTCTAAATTAAGACCAAAAAGCTTTATTTTTTCACATAAATGCTTAAAATACAGCCATTTGCAGCTAGCCTATTTAAAGGGACAATAATCGTAATAATAAATGGCAACCTGCCTTAGATAGGCCAGATTCAGAGTCAACATTGGCTTGTGGAAGAGCCTGGACACCAGAGCTACGAGGGTCTAAGAGCCTGGAGTCCAGAGCTACGAGGGTCTCAGAGCCTGGAGACCAGAGCTACAAGGGTCTCAGAGCCTGGACACCAGAGCTACGAGCGTCTCAGAGCCTGGGGACCAGAGCTACGAGGGTCTCAGAGCCTGGGGACCAGAGCTACGAGGGTCTCAGAGCCTGGAGTCCAGAGCTACGAGGGTCTCAGAGCCTGGAGTCCAGAGCTACGAGGGTCTAAGAGCCTGGACACCAGAGCTACAAGGGTCTCAGAGCCTGGAGACAAGAGCTACGAGGGTCTCAGAGCCTGGACACCAGAGCTACGAGGGTCTCAGAGCCTGGACACCAGAGCTACGAGGGTCTCAGAGCCTGGGGACCAGAGCTACGAGGGTCTCAGAGCCTGGGGACCAGAGCTACGAGGGTCTCAGAGCCTGGGGACCAGAGCTACGAGGGTCTCAGAGCCTGGGGACCAGAGCTACGAGGGTCTCAGAGCCTGGGGACCAGAGCTACGAGGGTCTCAGAGCCTGGGGACCAGAGCTACGAGGGTCTCAGAGCCTGGAGTCCAGAGCTACGAGGGTCTCAGAGCCTGGAGTCCAGAGCTACGAGGGTCTCAGAGCCTGGGGACCAGAGCTACGAGGGTCTCAGAGCCTGGACACCAGAGCTACGAGGGTCTCAGAGCCTGGGGACCAGAGCTACGAGGGTGTCAGGGTACAGAGGCTCAGGGAGGTAGAGTCAACATTGGCTTGTGGCAGAGCCTGGGGACCAGGCCAGTCTATCAGCCCCAACCTGCCTGCTGCTGTCTCCAGTCTATCAGCACCAACTTGCCTGCTGTTGTCTCCAGTCTATCAGCCCCAACCTGCCTGCTGTCTCCGGTCTATCAGCCCCAACCTGCCTGCTGTTGTCTCCAGTCTATCAGCCCCAACCTGCCTGCTGTCTCCGGTCTATCAGCCCCAACCTGCCTGCTGTCTCCGGTCTATCAGCCCCAACCTGACTGCTGCTGTCTCCAGTCTATCAGCCCCAACCTGACTGCTGCTGTCTCCAGTCTATCAGCCCCAACCTGACTGCTGCTGTCTCCGGTCTATCAGCCCCAACCTGCCTGCTGTTGTCGCCAGTCTATCAGCCCCAACCTGCCTGCTGTTGTCGCCAGTCTATCAGCCCCAACCTGCTGTCTCCAGTCTATCAGCCCCAACCTGCTGTCTCCAGTCTATCAGCCCCAACCTGACTGATGTTGTCTCCAGTCTATCAGCCCCAACCTGCTGTCTCCAGTCTATCAGCCCCAACCTGCCTGCTGCTATCTCCAGTCTATCAGCCCCAACCTGCTGTCTCCAATCTATCAGCCCCAAACTGTTGTCTCCTGTCTATCAGCCCCAACCTGCCTGCTGCTATCTCCAGTCTATCAGCCCCAACCTGCTGTCTCCAATCTATCAGCCCCAAACTGTTGTCTCCAGTCTATCAGCCCCAACCTGCCTGCTGCTGTCTCCAGTCTATCAGCCCCAACCTGACTGCTGCTGTCTCCAGTCTATCAGCCCCAAACTGTTGTCTCCAGTCTATCAGCCCCAACCTGCCTGCTGCTATCTCCAGTCTATCAGCCCCAACCTGCTGTCTCCAATCTATCAGCCCCAAACTGTTGTCTCCTGTCTATCAGCCCCAACCTGCCTGCTGTTGTCGCCAGTCTATCAGCCCCAACCTGCTGTCTCCAGTCTATCAGCCCCAACCTGACTGCTGTTGTCTCCAGTCTATCAGCCCCAACCTGTTGTCTCCAGTCTATCAGCCCCAACCTGTTGTCTCCAGTCTATCAGCCCCAACCTGCCCTGCTGTCTCCAGTCTATCAGCCCCAACCTGCCCTGTTGTCTCCAGTCTATCAGCCCCAACCTGTTTTCTCCAGTCTATCAGCCCCAACCTGCCCTGCTGTCTCCAGTCTATCAGCCCCAACCTGCCTGCTGTTGTCTCCAGTCTATCAGCCCCAACCTGCTGTCTCCAATCTATCAGCCCCAAACTGTTGTCTCCTGTCTATCAGCCCCAACCTGCCTGCTGCTATCTCCAGTCTATCAGCCCCAACCTGCCTGCTGTTGTCTCCAGTCTATCAGCCCCAACCTGCCTGCTGCTGTCTCCAGTCTATCAGCCCCAACCTGCCTGCTGCTGTCTCCAGTCTATCAGCCCCAACCTGCCTGCTGCTGTCTCCAGTCTATCAGCCCCAACCTGCCTGCTGCTGTCTCCAGTCTATCAGCCCCAACCTGCCTGCTGTTGTCTCCAGTCCTGTCTCTTTTCTTGAACAGGATGCCAACGCTGCTCCTACTGCTGTTACACTGTCCTCCTACTGTGGTAGAGGCAGCAGTACTATAGATCCTCCTACTGTCGTTGAGGCAGCAGTACTATAGATCCTCCTACTGTCGTAGAGGCAGCAGTACTATAGATCCTCCTACTGTCGTAGAGGCAGCAGTACTATAGATCCTCCTACTGTCGTAGAGGCAGCAGTACTATAGATCCTCCTACTGTCGTAGAGGCAGCGGTACTATAGATCCTCCTACTGTCGTTGAGGCAGCAGTACTATATATCCTCCTACTGTCGTTGAGGCAGCAGTACTATAGATCCTCCTACTGTCGTTGAGGCAGCAGTACTATAGATCCTCCTACTGTCGTTGAGGCAGCAGTACTACAGATCCTCCTACTGTCGTTGAGGCAGCAGTACTATAGTACTATAGATCCTCCTACTGTCGTAGAGGCAGCAGTACTATAGATCCTCCTACTGTCGTAGAGGCAGCAGTACTATAGATCCTCCTACTGTCGTTGAGGCAGCAGTACTATAGATCCTCCTACTGTCGTTGAGGCAGCAGTACTATAGATCCACCCACTGGTTGTGATAGACAGTGTTTTACACTGTCCTCCTATTGTTGTAGAGGTACAGTACAGTATAGTATCTAGTTATAAGACTACTACTGTTGTAGAGGTACTGTACAGTATCTAGTTATATTACTACTACTGTTGTAGAGGTACAGTATCTAGTTATATGACTACTACTGTTGTAGAGGTACTGTACTGTATAGTATCTAGTTATATGACTACTACTGTTGTAGAGGTACTGTACTGTATAGTATCTAGTTATATGACTACTACTGTTGTAGAGGTACTGTACTGTATAGTATCTAGTTATATGACTACTACTGTTGTAGAGGTACAGTATCTAGTTATATGACTACTACTGTTGTAGAGGTACTGTACTGTATAGTATCTAGTTATATGACTACTACTGTTGTAGAGGTACTGTACTGTATAGTATCTAGTTATATGACTACTACTGTTGTAGAGGTACTGTACTGTATAGTATCTAGTTATATGACTACTACTGTTGTAGAGGTACAGTATCTAGTTATATGACTACTACTGTTGTAGAGGTACAGTATCTAGTTATATGACTACTACTGTTGTAGAGGTACTGTACATTATCTAGTTATATGACTACTACTGTTGTAGAGGTACTGTACTGTATAGTATCTAGTTATAAGACTACTACTGTTGTAGAGGTACTGTACTGTATAGTATCTAGTTATATGACTACTACTGTTGTAGAGGTACTGTACTGTATAGTATCTAGTTATATGACTACTACTGTTGTAGAGCTACTGTACTGTATAGTATCTAGTTATATGACTACTACTGTTGTAGAGGTACAGTACTGTACAGTATCTAGTTATATGACTACTACTGTTGTAGAGGTACTGTACTGTATAGTATCTAGTTATATGACTACTACTGTTGTAGAGGTACAGTACAGTATCTAGTTATATGACTACTACTGTTGTAGAGGTACAGTATCTAGTTATATGACTCCTACTGTTGTAGAGGTACTGTACAGTATCTAGTTATATGACTACTACTGTTGTAGAGGTACTGTACAGTATCTAGTTATATTACTACTACTGTTGTAGAGGTACAGTATCTAGTTATATTACTACTACTGTTGTAGAGGTACAGTATCTAGTTATATGACTACTACTGTTGTAGAGGTACTGTACTGTATAGTATCTAGTTATAAGACTACTACTGTTGTAGAGGTACTGTACTGTACATTATCTAGTTATAAGACTACTACTGTTGTAGAGGTACAGTATCTAGTTATATTACTACTACTGTTGTAGAGGTACAGTATCTAGTTATAAGACTACTACTGTTGTAGAGGTACAGTACTGTATAGTATCTAGTTATATGACTACTACTGTTGTAGAGGTACTGTACTGTATAGTATCTAGTTATATGACTACTACTGTTGTAGAGGTACAGTACTGTATAGTATCTAGTTATATGACTACTACCTTTGTAGAGGTACTGTACTGTACATTATCTAGTTATATGACTACTACTGTTGTAGAGGTACTGTACTGTATCTAGTTATAAGACTTCTACTGTTGTAGAGGTACTGTACTGTATAGTATCTAGTTATATGACTACTACTGTTGTAGAGGTACAGTACTGTACAGTATCTAGTTATATGACTACTACTGTTGTAGAGGTACAGTACTGTATAGTATCTAGTTATATGACTACTACTGTTGTAGAGGTACTGTACTGTATAGTATCTAGTTATATGACTACTACTGTTGTAGAGGTACAGTACTGTATAGTATCTAGTTATATGACTACTACTGTTGTAGAGGTACTGTACTGTATCTAGTTATAAGACTACTACTGTTGTAGAGGTACTGTACTGTATAGTATCTAGTTATATGACTACTACTGTTGTAGAGGTACTGTATCTAGTTATAAGACTACTACTGTTGTAGAGGTACAGTATCTAGTTATATTACTACTACTGTTGTAGAGGTACAGTATCTAGTTATAAGACTACTACTGTTGTAGAGGTACTGTATCTAGTTATAAGACTACTACTGTTGTAGAGGTACTGTATAGTATCTAGTTATAAGACTACTACTGTTGTAGAGGTACAGTACTGTACAGTATCTAGTTATATGACTACTACTGTTGTAGAGGTACAGTACTGTATAGTATCTAGTTATATGACTACTACTGTTGTAGAGGTACAGTACTGTACAGTATCTAGTTATATGACTACTACTGTTGTAGAGGTACTGTACTGTATAGTATCTAGTTATAAGACTACTACTGTTGTAGAGGTACTGTATCTAGTTATAAGACTACTACTGTTGTAGAGGTACAGTATCTAGTTATATTACTACTACTGTTGTAGAGGTACAGTATCTAGTTATAAGACTACTACTGTTGTAGAGGTACTGTACTGTATAGTATCTAGTTATAAGACTACTACTGTTGTAGAGGTACAGTACTGTATAGTATCTAGTTATAAGACTACTACTGTTGTAGAGGTACTGTATCTAGTTATATGACTACTACTGTTGTAGAGGTACTGTACTGTATAGTATCTAGTTATATGACTACTACTGTTGTAGAGGTACTGTACTGTACAGTATCTAGTTATATTACTACTACTGTTGTAGAGGTATAGTATCTAGTTATAAGACTACTACTGTTGTAGAGGTACTGTACTGTATAGTATCTAGTTATATGACTACTACTGTTGTAGAGGTACTGTACTGTATAGTATCTAGTTATATGACTACTACTGTTGTAGAGGTACAGTACTGTATCTAGTTATAAGACTACTACTGTTGTAGAGGTACTGTACTGTATAGTATCTAGTTATATGACTACTACTGTTGTAGAGGTACTGTACTGTATCTAGTTATAAGACTACTACTGTTGTAGAGGTACTGTACTGTATAGTATCTAGTTATATGACTACTACTGTTGTAGAGGTACTGTACTGTATAGTATCTAGTTATATGACTACTACTGTTGTAGAGGTACTGTACTGTATCTAGTTATATGACTACTACTGTTGTAGAGGTACTGTACTGTATAGTATCTAGTTATATGACTACTACTGTTGTAGAGGTACTGTATAGTATCTAGTTATATGACTACTACTGTTGTAGAGGTACTGTATAGTATCTAGTTATATGACTACTACTGTTGTAGAGGTACTGTATAGTATCTAGTTATATGACTACTACTGTTTGTTACGTTCCCCAGTTTCTGTGTTCTGTTTTGTATTTGAGTGTGTGTTTCAGGAGATGGCTTCCTGAAGTACTCCCCAACCAGCTGATTGGTCAACCCCAGGCTAATTGGTGATTGGAGCTGACCCCGCCCCCTCGTCAAGAAGCAGCTGACTCCATTATGTTACGCACGCCTCTGAGAAGAGGGAACGCAACTCCCTGCTACAACTTAACTCTCTGAAGTGCAAGAGGTATGGACTGTAGGTGTGAGTAAGGATGACACAAAAGCAGAATTTACCGTTTACTAGAATTTATTTTCTTACACGGTAATATGGGGAAAAGGGTCTGGACGGAACCAAAGCAAAGAAAGTAAATATCAAAGTTCCGCCTCTCCTATCTAACATGCCTACCCACTTAACTTACCTAACTTAACACCGCCTGGTGCCCTAACCAAAATACAGGGGGTGGTCCGCCCAGGTCTTACCTAGTGTGCCTAGACAGTAAATATGCTACGGGTATATGTATGCCCGCGGGCCTCTTGCCTAAGCACTCCCAAAGTGCCTTCTCCTTCCCCCCTGGGAACAAATGAAACAGAGTAATTATTAATGATTTCACAAACACTCAAACACAGGACATAGAAAAACTGCTACCAACAACAACAGTACATACCACACTTTCTGATACACAACCCACACTATATCACAATCTAATTTTTCTCTCTCAATCTCCAAATCTCTACTCCAAATCTCATCTCCTCTCTCTCCTTTCAATGAGAGAATTCTTTCTCTCACTAAACCGTCCCTGACTAGCACCAAAAGCTCAGCCTTTAGGGCTTTCTCAGGGATAACAAATCCATAATGGTCAGCTATAGCTATAAGGTCTACTTTTTGAAACCTCACTAAACAATCAATAGAGGGCGCTTCAATGAACTTGGAGATGGCTGAGGCAGCCATCTTGTACACAACAATCTACTGAAAACACAAACTAAACAAGTCATCCAAACTCACAACCTACCATCACACCTCAATCACTAACCACAGAGAGCTCAGTGCAGCAGGGTCCGGTGGGTTTAATGGAATCCCGGATGAGCCCCCATTATGTAGAGGTACTGTACATTATCTAGTTATAAGACTCCTACTGTTGTAGAGGTACAGTACTGTACAGTATCTAGTTATATGACTACTACTGTTGTAGAGGTACAGTACTGTACAGTATCTAGTTATAAGACTACTACTGTTGTAGAGGTACTGTACTGTATAGTATCTAGTTATAAGACTACTACTGTTGTAGAGGTACTGTATAGTATCTAGTTATATGACTACTACTGTTGTAGAGGTACTGTACTGTATAGTATCTAGTTATATGACTACTACTGTTGTAGAGGTACTGTATAGTATCTAGTTATATGACTACTACTGTTGTAGAGGTACTGTACTGTATAGTATCTAGTTATAAGACTACTACTGTTGTAGAGGTACTGTATAGTATCTAGTTATATGACTACTACTGTTGTAGAGGTACAGTACTGTACAGTATCTAGTTATAAGACTACTACTGTTGTAGAGGTACTGTACTGTATAGTATCTAGTTATATGACTACTACTGTTGTAGAGGTACTGTACTGTATAGTATCTAGTTATATGACTACTACTGTTGTAGAGGTACTGTACATTATCTAGTTATATGACTACTACTGTTGTAGAGGTACTGTACATTATCTAGTTATAAGACTCCTACTGTTGTAGAGGTACAGTACTGTATAGTATCTAGTTATATGACTACTACTGTTGTAGAGGTACTGTATAGTATCTAGTTATATGACTACTACTGTTGTAGAGGTACTGTACTGTATAGTATCTAGTTATAAGACTACTACTGTTGTAGAGGTACTGTATAGTATCTAGTTATATGACTACTACTGTTGTAGAGGTACAGTACTGTACAGTATCTAGTTATAAGACTACTACTGTTGTAGAGGTACTGTACTGTATAGTATCTAGTTATATGACTACTACTGTTGTAGAGGTACTGTACATTATCTAGTTATATGACTACTACTGTTGTAGAGGTACTGTACATTATCTAGTTATAAGACTCCTACTGTTGTAGAGGTACAGTACTGTATAGTATCTAGTTATATGACTACTACTGTTGTAGAGGTACTGTACTGTATAGTATCTAGTTATATGACTACTACTGTTGTAGAGGTACAGTACTGTACAGTATCTAGTTATATGACTACTACTGTTGTAGAGGTACTGTACTGTATCTAGTTATATGACTACTACTGTTGTAGAGGTACTGTACTGTATAGTATCTAGTTATATGACTACTACTGTTGTAGAGGTACAGTACTGTACAGTATCTAGTTATATGACTACTACTGTTGTAGAGGTACAGTACTGTACAGTATCTAGTTATATGACTACTACTGTTGTAGAGGTACTGTACAGTATCTAGTTATATTACTACTACTGTTGTAGAGGTACAGTACTGTACTGTATCTAGTTATATGACTACTACTGTTGTAGAGGTACTGTATAGTATCTAGTTATATGACTGCTCCTGTTGTAGAGGTACTGTACAGTATCTAGTTATAAGACTACTACTGTTGTAGAGGTACTGTACTGTATAGTATCTAGTTATATGACTACTACTGTTGTAGAGGTACAGTACTGTACAGTATCTAGTTATATGACTACTACTGTTGTAGAGGTACTGTACTGTACATTATCTAGTTATATTACTACTACTGTTGTAGAGGTACAGTATCTAGTTATATGACTACTACTGTTGTAGAGGTACTGTACTGTATAGTATCTAGTTATATGACTACTACTGTTGTAGAGGTACTGTATAGTATCTAGTTATATGACTACTACTGTTGTAGAGGTACTGTATCTAGTTATATGACTACTACTGTTGTAGAGGTACTGTACTGTATAGTATCTAGTTATATGACTACTACTGTTGTAGAGGTACTGTACATTATCTAGTTATATGACTACTACTGTTGTAGAGGTACTGTACTGTATAGTATCTAGTTATATGACTACTACTGTTGTAGAGGTACTGTACTGTATAGTATCTAGTTATATGACTACTACTGTTGTAGAGGTACTGTACTGTATAGTATCTAGTTATATGACTGCTCCTGTTCATAATGTCATGTCCACTCTGTCTACCATCACCATGGTCACTATTCACACCCACACCTGGTGGAGATGACATGCATACACACACACACACACACACACACACACACACACACACACACACACACACACACACACACACACACACACACACACACACACACACACACACACACACACACACACACACACACACACACACACACACACACACACACACACACACACACACAGCCCTCTAAGATCCTTGGAGATGAGGCCTTTGTAGCTCACTGAACGATGTGATGTGTCTCCCCCCAGCCCCTCTTAGCAGACCACAACATCCCTGTCCACTTTGTTATCACCTGTCACAGGAGCTGAGACTCCACAAGGCCTCTCACAGTCTGATTGGAGAGGACAGATAGAGGGGAAGAAGACATAAGAGGTGGGGGAGGAGAGTGGGAGGGAGGGAGGGAGGG
Source organism: Salvelinus fontinalis (assembly GCF_029448725.1). Classification (NCBI taxonomy): domain Eukaryota; kingdom Metazoa; phylum Chordata; class Actinopteri; order Salmoniformes; family Salmonidae; genus Salvelinus; species Salvelinus fontinalis. The sequence goes on from NW_026600255.1 coordinate 264,875, forward strand.
AGGAGGAGGAGGAAGAGGAGGAGGAGGAGGAGGGAGGGAGGGAGGGAGGGAGGGAGGGAGGAGGAGGAGGAGGAGGAGGAGGAGGAGGAGGAGGAGGAGGAGGAGGAGGAGGGAGGGAGGGAGGGAGGGAGGAGGAGGAGGATGAGGGAGGGAGGGAGGGAGGGAGGGAGGGAGGGAGGGAGGGAGGGAGGAGGATGAGGGAGGGAGGGAGGGAGGGTGAGGAGGAAGAGGGAGGGAGGGGGTGGAAGAGGAAGAGGATGCAAGGAAGGGAGGGATGGTTCAGATCTTGAACTCAGCAGATCCTCTATACCTGTTACTACAGCTGGATTAGCTACATGGTCCTCAAATCATCTCTGTTTAAATCAGTTCTTTTTGGAAATTTTGCCATTGCCAATCACAGAGTAAACTGGGCTGGACAGAGCTTTATACGACCCCCAGAACAGAGTGTGATGGAGAGCAGTCTCCGACGGCAAAGAGAGCCGTGGAAGAATGACAGTCAGACAGTGGAAGAATGACAGTCAGACAGTGGAAGAATGACAGTCAGACAGTGGAAGAATGACAGTCAGACAGTGGAAGAATGACAGTCAGACAGTGGAAGCTGCTGAGGAGGGGAACAGCTCATTGTAACAGCCAGAATGGTGTTCATGGAATGGTGGTAAATACCATGTGTATGAAACCAGTCCATTCCACTCCATTCCAGACATTATTATGAATGGTGGTAAATACCATGTGTCTGAAACCAGTCCGTTCACTCCACTCCAGACATTATTATGAATGGTGGTAAATACCATGTGTCTGAAACCAGTCCATTCCACTCCATTCCAGACATTATTATGAATGGTGGTAAATACCATGTGTCTGAAACCAGTCCGTTCCACTCCATTCCAGACATTATTATGAATGGTTGTAAATACCATGTTTCTGAAACCAGTCCGTTCCACTCCATTCCAGACATTATTATGAGCCGTCCTCCCCTCAGCAGCCTCCACTGGAGCCAGACTAGCACCTGGTATGCAACGGTTGAGTACCTCACCTGTTTTTAATTTGTTTGTTTTATCTTCCTGTCTGTCTGAGAGAGGGAGAGGGGTGAGAGATAAAAAGAGAGGAGAGAGAGAGAGACTGTTTTTGACACCCCTACCTTTAATCTTCTAAATATCAACTTTCTCCCTTGACGTTACAACCAGCTAGCGGTCTTTGTTGAGCCGTTTGCCAATCCAATCCGCTGTGAAAAATCTCAATCCCTGTTTTTGAGAGTAAATGTTACCCGGTCATCTAACTTGAGGCATATTTAGCAGCTTCTGAAGGTGTGAAAAGAACTTGTTCTGCCAAATTGGAAAAGATTTTGGTTGTTCGTGGCTTTCTCCACTCCCTCCCTTTCTCCTCTCTTTCTCCACCTCCCTCTCTCTTCTCTTTCTCTCCCTCCCTCTCTCTTCTCTTTCTCTCCCTCCTCACCTCTCTTTCTCTCCCTCCCTATCTCTTCTCTTTCTCTCCCTCCCTATCTCTTCTCTTTCTCTCCCTCCCTTTCTCCTCTCTTTCTCCACCTCCCTCTCACCTCTCTCTCCCCCTCCCTCTCTCTTCTCTCCCTCTCTCCTCTCTTTCTCTCCCTCCCTCTCTTTCTCTCCCTCTCTCCCTCTTTCCTCTCGTTCTCCCCCTCCCTCTCTCCTCTCTTTCTCCCCCTCCCTCTCTCCTCTCTTCATCTCCCTCCCTCTCTTTCTCTCCCTCTCTCCCTCTCTCCTCTCGTTCTCCCCCTCCCTCTCTCCTCTCTTTCTCCCCTCCCTCTCTCCTCTCTTCATCTCCCTCCCTCTCTTTCTCTCCCTCTCTCCCTCTCTCCTCTCGTTCTCCCCCTCCCTCTCTCCTCTCTTTCTCCCCCTCCCTCTCTCCTCTCTTTCTCCCCCTCCCTCCCTCTCTCCTCTCTTTCTCCCCCTCCCTCCCTCTCTCCTCTCTTTCTCCCCCTCCCTCTCTCCTCTCTTTCTCTCCCTCACTCTCACTTCTCTTTCTCTCCCTCACTCTCACTTCTCTTTCTCTCCCTCCCTCTCACATCTCCCCCCTCTCTCTTCTCTCCCTCTCTCCTCTCTTTCTCCCCATCCCTCTCTCTTCTCTTTCTCTCCCTCCCTATCTCCCCATAGGGTTAGTAGTGCATTACTTTTCACCAGGGCCCATAGGGTGCCATGGACAAGGGTGTCATTAGGGACACAGATCATTTGTAAAATGGAAGGTGTTTTTCTGAAGGCCCATAAATACTATGACCTTGCCCAGGGAACCATTGTACACCCCAATGTTGCTATTGGAGACTGAGGAATTCCAGGATTATAGTGATGCCCCTGTGTAGCTGAAACCAGGAACCGTAATTACATTTTGATCATGTAAGACTTCAGGGTTTTGAGATTTTCTTTTATAGAAGCAACTAATAAAATCGACATGAAGTCCTTGTCAAAGGCTTAAAGATAAGATTAGACGACACAACTAGTAAAAGTCTATTGAATAATTGAATCCCTAAATCCACAGGCGGCGATGGGCAGGATTACAACTGTTGGGTACCGGTCCTTCCTGCAGGCGGTCCCTGTGGCTTTAAAGTCTCATTTCTGCCCATCCAGTCAGCTGTGGTATAACCTGTTACCTCTGTCTGTTGTAGTGGTTAGAGAGAGAGACTGTTACCTCTGTCTGTTGTAGTGGTTAGAGAGAGACTGATACCTCTGTCTGTTGTAGTGGTTAGAGAGAGAGACTGTTACCTCTGTCTGTTGTAGTGGTTCGAGAGAGAGAGACTGTTACCTCTGTCTGTTGTAGTGGTTAGAGAGAGAGAGACTGTTACCTCTGTCTGTTGTAGTGGTTAGAGAGAGAGAGACTGTTACCTCTGTCTGTTGTAGTGGTTAGAGAGAGAGAGACTGTTACCTCTGTCTGTTGTAGTGGTTAGAGAGAGAGAGACTGTTACCTCTGTCTGTTGTAGTGGTTAGAGAGAGAGAGACTGTTACCTCTGTCTGTTGTAGTGGTTAGAGAGAGAGACTGTTACCTCTGTCTGTTGTAGTGGTTAGAGAGAGACTGTTACCTCTGTCTGTTGTAGTGGTTAGAGAGAGAGAGACTGTTACCTCTGTCTGTTGTAGTGGTTAGAGAGAGAGAGAGACTGTTACCTCTGTCTGTTGTAGTGGTTAGAGAGAGACTGTTACCTCTGTCTGTTGTAGTGGTTAGAGAGAGAGAGACTGTTACCTCTGTCTGTTGTAGTGGTTAGAGAGAGAGAGACTGTTACCTCTGTCTGTTGTAGTGGTTAGAGAGAGAGAGACTGTTACCTCTGTCTGTTGTAGTGGTTAGAGAGAGAGAGACTGTTACCTCTGTCTGTTGTAGTGGTTAGAGAGAGAGACTGTTACCTCTGTCTGTTGTAGTGGTTAGAGAGAGACTGTTACCTCTGTCTGTTGTAGTGGTTAGAGAGAGAGACTGATACCTCTGTCTGTTGTAGTGGCTGAAGAGAGAGACTGTTACCTCTGTCTGTTGTAGTGGTTAGAGAGAGACTGTTACCTCTGTCTGTTGTAGTGGTTAGAGAGAGAGAGACTGTTACCTCTGTCTGTTGTAGTGGTTAGAGAGAGAGAGACTGTTACCTCTGTCTGTTGTAGTGGTTAGAGAGAGAGAGACTGTTACCTCTGTCTGTTGTAGTGGTTAGAGAGAGACTGTTACCTCTGTCTGTTGTAGTGGTTAGAGAGAGGGACTGTTACCTCTGTCTGTTGTAGTGGTTAGAGAGAGAGACTGTTACCTCTGTCTGTTGTAGTGGTTAGAGAGAGACTGTTACCTCTGTCTGTTGTAGTGGTTAGAGAGAGACTGTTACCTCTGTCTGTTGTAGTGGTTAGAGAGAGAGAGACTGTTACCTCTGTCTGTTGTAGTGGTTAGAGAGAGAGACTGTTACCTCTGTCTGTTGTAGTGGTTAGAGAGAGAGAGACTGTTACCTCTGTCTGTTGTAGTGGTTAGAGAGAGACTGTTACCTCTGTCTGTTGTAGTGGTTAGAGAGAGAGAGACTGTTACCTCTGTCTGTTGTAGTGGTTAGAGAGAGAGAGACTGTTACCTCTGTCTGTTGTAGTGGTTAGAGAGAGACTGTTACCTCTGTCTGTTGTAGTGGTTAGAGAGAGACTGTTACCTCTGTCTGTTGTAGTGGTTAGAGAGAGAGACTGTTACCTCTGTCTGTTGTAGTGGTTAGAGAGAGAGAGACTGTTACCTCTGTCTGTTGTAGTGGTTAGAGAGAGACTGTTACCTCTGTCTGTTGTAGTGGTTAGAGAGAGAGAGACTGTTACCTCTGTCTGTTGTAGTGGTTAGAGAGAGAGAGACTGTTACCTCTGTCTGTTGTAGTGGTTAGAGAGAGAGAGACTGTTACCTCTGTCTGTTGTAGTGGTTAGAGAGAGAGACTGTTACCTCTGTCTGTTGTAGTGGTTAGAGAGAGAGACTGTTACCTCTGTCTGTTGTAGTGGTTAGAGAGAGAGACTGTTACCTCTGTCTGTTGTAGTGGTTAGAGAGAGAGACTGTTACCTCTGTCTGTTGTAGTGGTTAGAGAGAGACTGTTACCTCTGTCTGTTGTAGTGGTTAGAGAGAGACTGTTACCTCTGTCTGTTGTAGTGGTTAGAGAGAGACTGTTACCTCTGTCTGTTGTAGTGGTTAGAGAGAGAGAGACTGTTACCTCTGTCTGTTGTAGTGGTTAGAGAGAGACTGTTACCTCTGTCTGTTGTAGTGGTTAGAGAGAGACTGTTACCTCTGTCTGTTGTAGTGGTTAGAGAGAGAGACTGTTACCTCTGTCTGTTGTAGTGGTTAGAGAGAGAGAGACTGTTACCTCTGTCTGTTGTTGTGGTTAGAGAGAGAGACTGTTACCTCTGTCTGTTGTAGTGGTTAGAGAGAGAGACTGTTACCTCTGTCTGTTGTAGTGGTTAGAGAGAGAGACTGTTACCTCTGTCTGTTGTAGTGGTTAGAGAGAGACTGTTACCTCTGTCTGTTGTAGTGGTTAGAGAGAGAGAGACTGTTACCTCTGTCTGTTGTAGTGGTTAGAGAGAGAGAGACTGTTACCTCTGTCTGTTGTAGTGGTTAGAGAGAGAGAGACTGTTACCTCTGTCTGTTGTAGTGGTTAGAGAGAGAGAGACTGTTACCTCTGTCTGTTGTAGTGGTTAGAGAGAGACTGTTACCTCTGTCTGTTGTAGTGGTTAGAGAGAGAGAGACTGTTACCTCTGTCTGTTGTAGTGGTTAGAGAGAGAGACTGTTACCTCTGTCTGTTGTAGTGGTTAGAGAGAGAGAGACTGTTACCTCTGTCTGTTGTAGTGGTGAGAGAGAGACTGTTACCTCTGTCTGTTGTAGTGGTTAGAGAGAGAGACTGTTACCTCTGTCTGTTGTAGTGGTTAGAGAGAGAGAGACTGTTACCTCTGTCTGTTGTAGTGGTTAGAGAGAGACTGTTACCTCTGTCTGTTGTAGTGGTTAGAGAGAGAGACTGTTACCTCTGTCTGTTGTAGTGGTTAGAGAGAGAGAGACTGTTACCTCTGTCTGTTGTAGTGGTTAGAGAGAGAGACTGTTACCTCTGTCTGTTGTAGTGGTTAGAGAGAGAGAGACTGTTACCTCTGTCTGTTGTAGTGGTTAGAGAGAGAGAGACTGTTACCTCTGTCTGTTGTAGTGGTTAGAGAGAGAGAGACTGTTACCTCTGTCTGTTGTAGTGGTTAGAGAGAGAGAGACTGTTACCTCTGTCTGTTGTAGTGGTTAGAGAGAGACTGTTACCTCTGTCTGTTGTAGTGGTTAGAGAGAGACTGTTACCTCTGTCTGTTGTAGTGGTTAGAGAGAGAGAGACTGTTACCTCTGTCTGTTGTAGTGGTTAGAGAGAGAGACTGTTACCTCTGTCTGTTGTAGTGGTTAGAGAGAGGGACTGTTACCTCTGTCTGTTGTAGTGGTTAGAGAGAGACTGTTACCTCTGTCTGTTGTAGTGGTTAGAGAGAGAGACTGTTACCTCTGTCTGTTGTAGTGGTTAGAGAGAGAGAGACTGTTACCTCTGTCTGTTGTAGTGGTTAGAGAGAGAGACTGTTACCTCTGTCTGTTGTAGTGGTTAGAGAGAGAGACTGTTACCTCTGTCTGTTGTAGTGGTTAGAGAGAGAGAGACTGTTACCTCTGTCTGTTGTAGTGGTTAGAGAGAGAGACTGTTACCTCTGTCTGTTGTAGTGGTTAGAGAGAGAGAGACTGTTACCTCTGTCTGTTGTAGTGGTTAGAGAGAGAGAGACTGTTACCTCTGTCTGTTGTAGTGGTTAGAGAGAGAGAGACTGTTACCTCTGTCTGTTGTAGTGGTTAGAGAGAGAGAGACTGTTACCTCTGTCTGTTGTAGTGGTTAGAGAGAGACTGTTACCTCTGTCTGTTGTAGTGGTTAGAGAGAGGACTGTTACCTCTGTCTGTTGTAGTGGTTAGAGAGAGAGAGACTGTTACCTCTGTCTGTTGTAGTGGTTAGAGAGAGAGACTGTTACCTCTGTCTGTTGTAGTGGTTAGAGAGAGGGACTGTTACCTCTGTCTGTTGTAGTGGTTAGAGAGAGACTGTTACCTCTGTCTGTTGTAGTGGTTAGAGAGAGACTGTTACCTCTGTCTGTTGTAGTGGTTAGAGAGAGAGACTGTTACCTCTGTCTGTTGTAGTGGTTAGAGAGAGACTGTTACCTCTGTCTGTTGTAGTGGTTAGAGAGAGAGAGACTGTTACCTCTGTCTGTTGTAGTGGTTAGAGAGAGAGAGACTGTTACCTCTGTCTGTTGTAGTGGTTAGAGAGAGACTGTTACCTCTGTCTGTTGTAGTGGTTAGAGAGAGACTGTTACCTCTGTCTGTTGTAGTGGTTAGAGAGAGAGAGACTGTTACCTCTGTCTGTTGTAGTGGTTAGAGAGAGACTGTTACCTCTGTCTGTTGTAGTGGTTAGAGAGAGAGAGACTGTTACCTCTGTCTGTTGTAGTGGTTAGAGAGAGAGAGACTGTTACCTCTGTCTGTTGTAGTGGTTAGAGAGAGACTGTTACCTCTGTCTGTTGTAGTGGTTAGAGAGAGAGAGACTGTTACCTCTGTCTGTTGTAGTGGTTAGAGAGAGAGAGACTGTTACCTCTGTCTGTTGTAGTGGTTAGAGAGAGACTGTTACCTCTGTCTGTTGTAGTGGTTAGAGAGAGAGACTGTTACCTCTGTCTGTTGTAGTGGTTAGAGAGAGAGACTGTTACCTCTGTCTGTTGTAGTGGTTAGAGAGAGAGACTGTTACCTCTGTCTGTTGTAGTGGTTAGAGAGAGACTGTTACCTCTGTCTGTTGTAGTGGTTAGAGAGAGACTGTTACCTCTGTCTGTTGTAGTGGTTAGAGAGAGACTGTTACCTCTGTCTGTTGTAGTGGTTAGAGAGAGAGACTGTTACCTCTGTCTGTTGTAGTGGTTAGAGAGAGACTGTTACCTCTGTCTGTTGTAGTGGTTAGAGAGAGAGAGACTGTTACCTCTGTCTGTTGTAGTGGTTAGAGAGAGAGACTGTTACCTCTGTCTGTTGTAGTGGTTAGAGAGAGAGAGACTGTTACCTCTGTCTGTTGTAGTGGTTAGAGAGAGAGAGACTGTTACCTCTGTCTGTTGTAGTGGTTAGAGAGAGACTGTTACCTCTGTCTGTTGTAGTGGTTAGAGAGAGAGAGACTGTTACCTCTGTCTGTTGTAGTGGTTAGAGAGAGAGAGACTGTTACCTCTGTCTGTTGTAGTGGTTAGAGAGAGAGAGACTGTTACCTCTGTCTGTTGTAGTGGTTAGAGAGAGAGAGACTGTTACCTCTGTCTGTTGTAGTGGTTAGAGAGAGAGACTGTTACCTCTGTCTGTTGTAGTGGTTAGAGAGAGAGAGACTGTTACCTCTGTCTGTTGTAGTGGTTAGAGAGAGAGAGACTGTTACCTCTGTCTGTTGTAGTGGTTAGAGAGAGACTGTTACCTCTGTCTGTTGTAGTGGTTAGAGAGAGAGAGACTGTTACCTCTGTCTGTTGTAGTGGTTAGAGAGAGAGAGACTGTTACCTCTGTCTGTTGTAGTGGTTAGAGAGAGAGAGACTGTTACCTCTGTCTGTTGTAGTGGTTAGAGAGAGAGACTGTTACCTCTGTCTGTTGTAGTGGTTAGAGAGAGAGAGACTGTTACCTCTGTCTGTTGTAGTGGTTAGAGAGAGAGACTGTTACCTCTGTCTGTTGTAGTGGTTAGAGAGAGAGACTGTTACCTCTGTCTGTTGTAGTGGTTGAGAGAGAGACTGTTACCTCTGTCTGTTGTAGTGGTTAGAGAGAGAGAGACTGTTACCTCTGTCTGTTGTAGTGGTTAGAGAGAGAGACTGTTACCTCTGTCTGTTGTAGTGGTTAGAGAGAGAGAGACTGTTACCTCTGTCTGTTGTAGTGGTTAGAGAGAGAGAGACTGTTACCTCTGTCTGTTGTAGTGGTTAGAGAGAGAGACTGTTACCTCTGTCTGTTGTAGTGGTTAGAGAGAGAGACTGTTACCTCTGTCTGTTGTAGTGGTTAGAGAGAGAGAGACTGTTACCTCTGTCTGTTGTAGTGGTTAGAGAGAGACTGTTACCTCTGTCTGTTGTAGTGGTTAGAGAGAGAGACTGTTACCTCTGTCTGTTGTAGTGGTTAGAGAGAAGAGACTGTTACCTCTGTCTGTTGTAGTGGTTAGAGAGAGAGACTGTTACCTCTGTCTGTTGTAGTGGTTAGAGAGAGAGGACTGTTACCTCTGTCTGTTGTAGTGGTTAGAGAGAGACTGTTACCTCTGTCTGTTGTAGTGGTTAGAGAGAGAGAGACTGTTACCTCTGTCTGTTGTAGTGGTTAGAGAGAGAGAGACTGTTACCTCTGTCTGTTGTAGTGGTTAGAGAGAGAGAGACTGTTACCTCTGTCTGTTGTAGTGGTTAGAGAGAGAGACTGTTACCTCTGTCTGTTGTAGTGGTTAGAGAGAGAGACTGTTACCTCTGTCTGTTGTAGTGGTTAGAGAGAGAGACTGTTACCTCTGTCTGTTGTAGTGGTTAGAGAGAGAGAGACTGTTACCTCTGTCTGTTGTAGTGGTTAGAGAGAGAGAGACTGTTACCTCTGTCTGTTGTAGTGGTTAGAGAGAGAGACTGTTACCTCTGTCTGTTGTAGTGGTTAGAGAGAGAGAGACTGTTACCTCTGTCTGTTGTAGTGGTTAGAGAGAGGACTGTTACCTCTGTCTGTTGTAGTGGTTAGAGAGAGAGACTGTTACCTCTGTCTGTTGTAGTGGTTAGAGAGAGACTGTTACCTCTGTCTGTTGTAGTGGTTAGAGAGAGAGAGACTGTTACCTCTGTCTGTTGTAGTGGTTAGAGAGAGACTGTTACCTCTGTCTGTTGTAGTGGTTAGAGAGAGAGAGACTGTTACCTCTGTCTGTTGTAGTGGTTAGAGAGAGACTGTTACCTCTGTCTGTTGTAGTGGTTAGAGAGAGAGAGACTGTTACCTCTGTCTGTTGTAGTGGTTAGAGAGAGACTGTTACCTCTGTCTGTTGTAGTGGTTAGAGAGAGAGAGACTGTTACCTCTGTCTGTTGTAGTGGTTAGAGAGAGAGAGACTGTTACCTCTGTCTGTTGTAGTGGTTAGAGAGAGAGACTGTTACCTCTGTCTGTTGTAGTGGTTAGAGAGAGAGAGACTGTTACCTCTGTCTGTTGTAGTGGTTAGAGAGAGAGAGACTGTTACCTCTGTCTGTTGTAGTGGTTAGAGAGAGAGACTGTTACCTCTGTCTGTTGTAGTGGTTAGAGAGAGAGAGACTGTTACCTCTGTCTGTTGTAGTGGTTAGAGAGAGAGACTGTTACCTCTGTCTGTTGTAGTGGTTAGAGAGAGAGAGACTGTTACCTCTGTCTGTTGTAGTGGTTAGAGAGAGAGACTGTTACCTCTGTCTGTTGTAGTGGTTAGAGAGAGAGACTGTTACCTCTGTCTGTTGTAGTGGTTAGAGAGAGAGACTGTTACCTCTGTCTGTTGTAGTGGTTAGAGAGAGAGACTGTTACCTCTGTCTGTTGTAGTGGTTAGGAGAGAGACTGTTACCTCTGTCTGTTGTAGTGGTTAGAGAGAGACTGTTACCTCTGTCTGTTGTAGTGGTTAGAGAGAGAGACTGTTACCTCTGTCTGTTGTAGTGGTTAGAGAGAGAGACTGTTACCTCTGTCTGTTGTAGTGGTTAGAGAGAGAGACTGTTACCTCTGTCTGTTGTAGTGGTTAGAGAGAGACTGTTACCTCTGTCTGTTGTAGTGGTTAGAGAGAGAGACTGTTACCTCTGTCTGTTGTAGTGGTTAGAGAGAGAGACTGTTACCTCTGTCTGTTGTAGTGGTTAGAGAGAGACTGTTACCTCTGTCTGTTGTAGTGGTTAGAGAGAGACTGTTACCTCTGTCTGTTGTAGTGGTTAGAGAGAGAGACTGTTACCTCTGTCTGTTGTAGTGGTTAGAGAGAGAGACTGTTACCTCTGTCTGTTGTAGTGGTTAGAGAGAGAGAGACTGTTACCTCTGTCTGTTGTAGTGGTTAGAGAGAGACTGTTACCTCTGTCTGTTGTTGTGGTTAGAGAGAGAGACTGTTACCTCTGTCTGTTGTAGTGGTTAGAGAGAGAGACTGTTACCTCTGTCTGTTGTAGTGGTTAGAGAGAGAGACTGTTACCTCTGTCTGTTGTAGTGGTTAGAGAGAGAGAGACTGTTACCTCTGTCTGTTGTAGTGGTTAGAGAGAGAGACTGTTACCTCTGTCTGTTGTAGTGGTTAGAGAGAGAGACTGTTACCTCTGTCTGTTGTAGTGGTTAGAGAGAGAGAGACTGTTACCTCTGTCTGTTGTAGTGGCTAGAGAGAGACTGTTACCTCTGTCTGTTGTAATGGTTAGAGAGAGAGAGACTGTTACCTCTGTCTGTTGTAGTGGTTAGAGAGAGACTGTTACCTCTGTCTGTTGTAGTGGTTAGAGAGAGAGAGACTGTTACCTCTGTCTGTTGTAGTGGTTAGAGAGAGAGAGACTGTTACCTCTGTCTGTTGTAGTGGTTAGAGAGAGAGAGACTGTTACCTCTGTCTGTTGTAGTGGTTAGAGAGACTGTTACCTCTGTCTGTTGTAGTGGTTAGAGAGAGAGACTGTTACCTCTGTCTGTTGTAGTGGTTAGAGAGAGACTGTTACCTCTGTCTGTTGTTGTGGTTAGAGAGAGAGACTGTTACCTCTGTCTGTTGTAGTGGTTAGAGAGAGAGAGACTGTTACCTCTGTCGGTTGTAGTGGTTAGAGAGAGACTGTTACCTCTGTCTGTTGTAGTGGTTAGAGAGAGAGACTGTTACCTCTGTCTGTTATAGTGGTTAGAGAGAGAGACTGTTACCTCTGTCTGTTGTAGTGGTTAGAGAGAGAGAGACTGTTACCTCTGTCTGTTGTAGTGGTTAGAGAGAGAGAGACTGTTACCTCTGTCTGTTGTAGTGGTTAGAGAGAGAGACTGTTACCTCTGTCTGTTGTAGTGGTTAGAGAGAGAGACTGTTACCTCTGTCTGTTGTAGTGGTTAGAGAGAGAGAGAGAGACTGTTACCTCTGTCTGTTGTAGTGGTTAGAGAGAGAGAGAGAGACTGTTACCTCTGTCTGTTGTAGTGGTTAGAGAGAGAGAGACTGTTACCTCTGTCTGTTGTAGTGGTTAGAGAGAGAGAGACTGTTACCTCTGTCTGTTGTAGTGGTTAGAGAGAGAGACTGTTACCTCTGTCTGTTGTAGTGGTTAGAGAGAGAGAGACTGTTACCTCTGTCTGTTGTAGTGGTTAGAGAGAGAGAGACTGTTACCTCTGTCTGTTGTAGTGGTTAGAGAGAGAGACTGTTACCTCTGTCTGTTGTAGTGGTTAGAGAGAGAGAGACTGTTACCTCTGTCTGTTGTAGTGGTTAGAGAGAGAGACTGTTACCTCTGTCTGTTGTAGTGGTTAGAGAGAGAGACTGTTACCTCTGTCTGTTGTAGTGGTTAGAGAGAGAGACTGTTACCTCTGTCTGTTGTAGTGGTTAGAGAGAGAGAGACTGTTACCTCTGTCTGTTGTAGTGGTTAGAGAGAGAGACTGTTACCTCTGTCTGTTGTAGTGGTTAGAGAGAGAGAGACTGTTACCTCTGTCTGTTGCAGTGGTTAAGAGAGAGAGACTGTTACCTCTGTCTGTTGTAGTGGTTAGAGAGAGAGAGACTGTTACCTCTGTCTGTTGTAGTGGTTAGAGAGAGAGAGACTGTTACCTCTGTCTGTTGTAGTGGTTAGAGAGAGAGAGACTGTTACCTCTCTGTCTGTTGTAGTGGTTAGAGAGAGAGAGACTGTTACCTCTGTCTGTTGTAGTGGTTAGAGAGAGAGAGACTGTTACCTCTGTCTGTTGTAGTGGTTAGAGAGAGACTGTTACCTCTGTCTGTTGTAGTGGTTAGAGAGAGAGAGACTGTTACCTCTGTCTGTTGTAGTGGTTAGAGAGAGACTGTTACCTCTGTCTGTTGTAGTGGTTAGAGAGAGGGACTGTTACCTCTGTCTGTTGTAGTGGTTAGAGAGAGAGAGACTGTTACCTCTGTCTGTTGTAGTGGTTAGAGAGAGAGACTGTTACCTCTGTCTGTTGTAGTGGTTAGAGAGAGACTGTTACCTCTGTCTGTTGTAGTGGTTAGAGAGAGAGAGACTGTTACCTCTGTCTGTTGTAGTGGTCAGAGAGAGAGACTGTTACCTCTGTCTGTTGTAGTGGTTAGAGAGAGAGAGACTGTTACCTCTGTCTGTTATAGTGGTTAGAGAGAGAGAGACTGTTACCTCTGTCTGTTGTAGTGGTTAGAGAGAGAGAGACTGTTACCTCTGTCTGTTGTAGTGGATAGAGAGAGAGAGACTGTTACCTCTGTCTGTTGTAGTGGTTAGAGAGAGAGAGACTGTTACCTCTGTCTGTTGTAGTGGTTAGAGAGAGAGAGACTGTTACCTCTGTCTGTTGTAGTGGTTAGAGAGAGACTGTTACCTCTGTCTGTTGTAGTGGTTAGAGAGAGAGACTGTTACCTCTGTCTGTTGTAGTGGTTAGAGAGAGAGAGACTGTTACCTCTGTCTGTTGTAGTGGTTAGAGAGAGAGAGACTGTTACCTCTGTCTGTTGTAGTGGTTAGAGAGAGAGAGACTGTTACCTCTGTCTGTTGTAGTGGTTAGAGAGAGAGAGACTGTTACCTCTGTCTGTTGTAGTGGTTAGAGAGAGAGAGACTGTTACCTCTGTCTGTTGTAGTGGTTAGAGAGAGAGACTGTTACCTCTGTCTGTTGTAGTGGTTAGAGAGAGAGAGACTGTTACCTCTGTCTGTTGTAGTGGTTAGAGAGAGAGAGACTGTTACCTCTCTGTCTGTTGTAGTGGTTAGAGAGAGAGAGACTGTTACCTCTCTGTCTGTTGTAGTGGTTAGAGAGAGAGAGACTGTTACCTCTGTCTGTTGTAGTGGTTAGAGAGAGAGACTGTTACCTCTGTCTGTTGTAGTGGTTAGAGAGAGAGAGACTGTTACCTCTGTCTGTTGTAGTGGTTAGAGAGAGAGAGACTGTTACCTCTGTCTGTTGTAGTGGTTAGAGAGAGACTGTTACCTCTGTCTGTTGTTGTGGTTAGAGAGAGAGACTGTTACCTCTGTCTGTTGTAGTGGTTAGAGAGAGAGACTGTTACCTCTGTCTGTTGTAGTGGTTAGAGAGAGAGACTGTTACCTCTGTCTGTTGTAGTGGTTAGAGAGAGAGAGACTGTTACCTCTGTCTGTTGTAGTGGTTAGAGAGAGAGACTGTTACCTCTGTCTGTTGTAGTGGTTAGAGAGAGAGACTGTTACCTCTGTCTGTTGTAGTGGTTAGAGAGAGAGAGACTGTTACCTCTCTGTCTGTTGTAGTGGCTAGAGAGAGACTGTTACCTCTGTCTGTTGTAATGGTTAGAGAGAGAGAGACTGTTACCTCTGTCTGTTGTAGTGGTTAGAGAGAGACTGTTACCTCTGTCTGTTGTAGTGGTTAGAGAGAGAGAGACTGTTACCTCTGTCTGTTGTAGTGGTTAGAGAGAGAGAGACTGTTACCTCTGTCTGTTGTAGTGGTTAGAGAGAGAGAGACTGTTACCTCTGTCTGTTGTAGTGGTTAGAGAGACTGTTACCTCTGTCTGTTGTAGTGGTTAGAGAGAGAGACTGTTACCTCTGTCTGTTGTAGTGGTTAGAGAGAGACTGTTACCTCTGTCTGTTGTAGTGGTTAGAGAGAGAGACTGTTACCTCTGTCTGTTGTAGTGGTTAGAGAGAGAGAGACTGTTACCTCTGTCTGTTGTAGTGGTTAGAGAGAGACTGTTACCTCTGTCTGTTGTAGTGGTTAGAGAGAGAGACTGTTACCTCTGTCTGTTGTAGTGGTTAGAGAGAGAGACTGTTACCTCTGTCTGTTGTAGTGGTTAGAGAGAGAGAGACTGTTACCTCTGTCTGTTGTAGTGGTTAGAGAGAGAGAGACTGTTACCTCTGTCTGTTGTAGTGGTTAGAGAGAGACTGTTACCTCTGTCTGTTGTAGTGGTTAGAGAGAGAGAGACTGTTACCTCTGTCTGTTGTAGTGGTTAGAGAGAGAGAGACTGTTACCTCTGTCTGTTGTAGTGGTTAGAGAGAGAGACTGTTACCTCTGTCTGTTGTAGTGGTTAGAGAGAGAGACTGTTACCTCTGTCTGTTGTAGTGGTTAGAGAGAGAGAGAGAGAGACTGTTACCTCTGTCTGTTGTAGTGGTTAGAGAGAGAGAGAGACTGTTACCTCTGTCTGTTGTAGTGGTTAGAGAGAGAGAGACTGTTACCTCTGTCTGTTGTAGTGGTTAGAGAGAGAGAGACTGTTACCTCTGTCTGTTGTAGTGGTTAGAGAGAGAGACTGTTACCTCTGTCTGTTGTAGTGGTTAGAGAGAGAGACTGTTACCTCTGTCTGTTGTAGTGGTTAGAGAGAGAGAGACTGTTACCTCTGTCTGTTGTAGTGGTTAGAGAGAGAGACTGTTACCTCTGTCTGTTGTAGTGGTTAGAGAGAGAGACTGTTACCTCTGTCTGTTGTAGTGGTTAGAGAGAGAGACTGTTACCTCTGTCTGTTGTAGTGGTTAGAGAGAGAGAGACTGTTACCTCTGTCTGTTGTAGTGGTTAGAGAGAGAGACTGTTACCTCTGTCTGTTGTAGTGGTTAGAGAGAGAGAGACTGTTACCTCTGTCTGTTGCAGTGGTTAAAGAGAGAGAGACTGTTACCTCTGTCTGTTGTAGTGGTTAGAGAGAGAGAGACTGTTACCTCTGTCTGTTGTAGTGGTTAGAGAGAGAGAGACTGTTACCTCTGTCTGTTGTAGTGGTTAGAGAGAGACTGTTACCTCTCTGTCTGTTGTAGTGGTTAGAGAGAGAGAGACTGTTACCTCTGTCTGTTGTAGTGGTTAGAGAGAGAGAGACTGTTACCTCTGTCTGTTGTAGTGGTTAGAGAGAGACTGTTACCTCTGTCTGTTGTAATGGTTAGAGAGAGAGAGACTGTTACCTCTGTCTGTTGTAGTGGTTAGAGAGAGACTGTTACCTCTGTCTGTTGTAGTGGTTAGAGAGAGGGACTGTTACCTCTGTCTGTTGTAGTGGTTAGAGAGAGAGAGACTGTTACCTCTGTCTGTTGTAGTGGTTAGAGAGAGAGACTGTTACCTCTGTCTGTTGTAGTGGTTAGAGAGAGACTGTTACCTCTGTCTGTTGTAGTGGTTAGAGAGAGAGAGACTGTTACCTCTGTCTGTTGTAGTGGTCAGAGAGAGAGACTGTTACCTCTGTCTGTTGTAGTGGTTAGAGAGAGAGAGACTGTTACCTCTGTCTGTTATAGTGGTTAGAGAGAGAGAGACTGTTACCTCTGTCTGTTGTAGTGGTTAGAGAGAGAGAGACTGTTACCTCTGTCTGTTGTAGTGGATAGAGAGAGAGAGACTGTTACCTCTGTCTGTTGTAGTGGTTAGAGAGAGAGAGACTGTTACCTCTGTCTGTTGTAGTGGTTAGAGAGAGAGAGACTGTTACCTCTGTCTGTTGTAGTGGTTAGAGAGAGACTGTTACCTCTGTCTGTTGTAGTGGTTAGAGAGAGAGACTGTTACCTCTGTCTGTTGTAGTGGTTAGAGAGAGAGAGACTGTTACCTCTGTCTGTTGTAGTGGTTAGAGAGAGAGAGACTGTTACCTCTGTCTGTTGTAGTGGTTAGAGAGAGAGAGACTGTTACCTCTGTCTGTTGTAGTGGTTAGAGAGAGAGAGACTGTTACCTCTGTCTGTTGTAGTGGTTAGAGAGAGAGAGAGACTGTTACCTCTGTCTGTTGTAGTGGTTAGAGAGAGAGACTGTTACCTCTGTCTGTTGTAGTGGTTAGAGAGAGAGAGACTGTTACCTCTGTCTGTTGTAGTGGTTAGAGAGAGAGAGACTGTTACCTCTCTGTCTGTTGTAGTGGTTAGAGAGAGAGAGACTGTTACCTCTCTGTCTGTTGTAGTGGTTAGAGAGAGAGAGACTGTTACCTCTGTCTGTTGTAGTGGTTAGAGAGAGAGACTGTTACCTCTGTCTGTTGTAGTGGTTAGAGAGAGAGAGACTGTTACCTCTGTCTGTTGTAGTGGTTAGAGAGAGAGAGACTGTTACCTCTGTCTGTTGTAGTGGTTAGAGAGAGAGACTGTTACCTCTGTCTGTTGTAGTGGTTAGAGAGAGAGAGACTGTTACCTCTGTCTGTTGTAGTGGTTAGAGAGAGAGACTGTTACCTCTGTCTGTTGTAGTGGTTAGAGAGAGAGAGACTGTTACCTCTGTCTGTTGTAGTGGTTAGAGAGAGAGACTGTTACCTCTGTCTGTTGTAGTGGTTAGAGAGAGAGACTGTTACCTCTGTCTGTTGTAGTGGTTAGAGAGAGAGACTGTTACCTCTGTCTGTTGTAGTGGTTAGAGAGAGAGGGACTGTTACCTCTGTCTGTTGTAGTGGTTAGAGAGAGAGACTGTTACCTCTGTCTGTTGTAGTGGTTAGAGAGAGACTGTTACCTCTGTCTGTTGTAGTGGTTAGAGAGAGAGACTGTTACCTCTGTCTGTTGTAGTGGTTAGAGAGAGAGGACTGTTACCTCTGTCTGTTGTAGTGGTTAGAGAGAGAGGACTGTTACCTCTGTCTGTTGTAGTGGTTAGAGAGAGAGACTGTTACCTCTGTCTGTTGTAGTGGTTAGAGAGAGAGACTGTTACCTCTGTCTGTTGTAGTGGTTAGAGAGAGAGAGACTGTTACCTCTGTCTGTTGTAGTGGTTAGAGAGAGAGAGACTGTTACCTCTGTCTGTTGTAGTGGTTAGAGAGAGGACTGTTACCTCTGTCTGTTGTAGTGGTTAGAGAGAGAGAGACTGTTACCTCTGTCTGTTGTAGTGGTTAGAGAGAGAGAGACTGTTACCTCTGTCTGTTGTAGTGGTTAGAGAGAGAGACTGTTACCTCTGTCTGTTGTAGTGGTTAGAGAGAGAGACTGTTACCTCTGTCTGTTGTAGTGGTTAGAGAGAGAGAGACTGTTACCTCTGTCTGTTGTAGTGGTTAGAGAGAGAGACTGTTACCTCTGTCTGTTGTAGTGGTTAGAGAGAGAGAGACTGTTACCTCTGTCTGTTGTAGTGGTTAGAGAGAGAGACTGTTACCTCTGTCTGTTGTAGTGGTTAGAGAGAGAGAGACTGTTACCTCTGTCTGTTGTAGTGGTTAGAGAGAGAGACTGTTACCTCTGTCTGTTGTAGTGGTTAGAGAGAGAGAGACTGTTACCTCTGTCTGTTGTAGTGGTTAGAGAGAGAGACTGTTACCTCTGTCTGTTGTAGTGGTTAGAGAGAGAGACTGTTACCTCTGTCTGTTGTAGTGGTTAGAGAGAGAGAGACTGTTACCTCTGTCTGTTGTAGTGGTTAGAGAGAGAGACTGTTACCTCTGTCTGTTGTAGTGGTTAGAGAGAGAGACTGTTACCTCTGTCTGTTGTAGTGGTTAGAGAGAGAGGGACTGTTACCTCTGTCTGTTGTAGTGGTTAGAGAGAGAGACTGTTACCTCTGTCTGTTGTAGTGGTTAGAGAGAGACTGTTACCTCTGTCTGTTGTAGTGGTTAGAGAGAGAGACTGTTACCTCTGTCTGTTGTAGTGGTTAGAGAGAGAGGACTGTTACCTCTGTCTGTTGTAGTGGTTAGAGAGAGAGGGACTGTTACCTCTGTCTGTTGTAGTGGTTAGAGAGAGAGACTGTTACCTCTGTCTGTTGTAGTGGTTAGAGAGAGAGACTGTTACCTCTGTCTGTTGTAGTGGTTAGAGAGAGAGAGACTGTTACCTCTGTCTGTTGTAGTGGTTAGAGAGAGAGAGACTGTTACCTCTGTCTGTTGTAGTGGTTAGAGAGAGACTGTTACCTCTGTCTGTTGTAGTGGTTAGAGAGAGACTGTTACCTCTGTCTGTTGTAGTGGTTAGAGAGAGACTGTTACCTCTGTCTGTTGTAGTGGTTAGAGAGCGACTGTTACCTCTGTCTGTTGTAGTGGTTAGAGAGAGACTGTTACCTCTGTCTGTTGTAGTGGTTAGAGAGAGATGGACTGTTACCTCTGTCTGTTGTAGTGGTTAGAGAGAGAGACTGTTACCTCTGTCTGTTGTAGTGGTTAGAGAGAGAGACTGTTACCTCTGTCTGTTGTAGTGGTTAGAGAGAGAGAGACTGTTACCTCTGTCTGTTGTAGTGGTTAGAGAGAGAGAGACTGTTACCTCTGTCTGTTGTAGTGGTTAGAGAGAGAGACTGTTACCTCTGTCTGTTGTAGTGGTTAGAGAGAGAGAGACTGTTACCTCTGTCTGTTGTAGTGGTTAGAGAGAGAGACTGTTACCTCTGTCTGTTGTAGTGGTTAGAGAGAGAGAGACTGTTACCTCTGTCTGTTGTAGTGGTTAGAGAGAGAGACTGTTACCTCTGTCTGTTGTAGTGGTTAGAGAGAGAGACTGTTACCTCTGTCTGTTGTAGTGGTTAGAGAGAGAGACTGTTACCTCTGTCTGTTGTAGTGGTTAGAGAGAGAGAGACTGTTACCTCTGTCTGTTGTAGTGGTTAGAGAGAGAGACTGTTACCTCTGTCTGTTGTAGTGGTTAGAGAGAGAGAGACTGTTACCTCTGTCTGTTGTAGTGGTTAGAGAGAGACTGTTACCTCTGTCTGTTGTAGTGGTTAGAGAGAGAGACTGTTACCTCTGTCTGTTGTAGTGGTTAGAGAGAGAGAGACTGTTACCTCTGTCTGTTGTAGTGGTTAGAGAGAGAGAGACTGTTACCTCTGTCTGTTGTAGTGGTTAGAGAGAGAGACTGTTACCTCTGTCTGTTGTAGTGGTTAGAGAGAGAGAGACTGTTACCTCTGTCTGTTGTAGTGGTTAGAGAGAGAGACTGTTACCTCTGTCTGTTGTAGTGGTTAGAGAGAGAGAGACTGTTACCTCTGTCTGTTGTAGTGGTTAGAGAGAGAGAGACTGTTACCTCTGTCTGTTGTAGTGGTTAGAGAGAGAGAGACTGTTACCTCTGTCTGTTGTAGTGGTTAGAGAGAGAGACTGTTACCTCTGTCTGTTGTAGTGGTTAGAGAGAGACTGTTACCTCTGTCTGTTGTAGTGGTTAGAGAGAGAGACTGTTACCTCTGTCTGTTGTAGTGGTTAGAGAGAGAGACTGTTACCTCTGTCTGTTGTAGTGGTTAGAGAGAGAGGGACTGTTACCTCTGTCTGTTGTAGTGGTTAGAGAGAGAGAGACTGTTACCTCTGTCTGTTGTAGTGGTTAGAGAGAGAGAGACTGTTACCTCTGTCTGTTGTAGTGGTTAGAGAGAGAGAGACTGTTACCTCTGTCTGTTGTAGTGGTTAGAGAGAGAGAGACTGTTACCTCTGTCTGTTGTAGTGGTTAGAGAGAGAGAGACTGTTACCTCTGTCTGTTGTAGTGGTTAGAGAGAGACTGTTACCTCTGTCTGTTGTAGTGGTTAGAGAGAGAGACTGTTACCTCTGTCTGTTGTAGTGGTTAGAGAGAGACTGTTACCTCTGTCTGTTGTAGTGGTTAGAGAGAGACTGTTACCTCTGTCTGTTGTAGTGGTTAGAGAGAGAGAGACTGTTACCTCTGTCTGTTGTAGTGGTTAGAGAGAGACTGTTACCTCTGTCTGTTGTAGTGGTTAGAGAGAGACTGTTACCTCTGTCTGTTGTAGTGGTTAGAGAGAGACTGTTACCTCTGTCTGTTGTAGTGGTTAGAGAGAGACTGTTACCTCTGTCTGTTGTAGTGGTTAGAGAGAGACTGTTACCTCTGTCTGTTGTAGTGGTTAGAGAGAGACTGTTACCTCTGTCTGTTGTAGTGGTTAGAGAGAGACTGTTACCTCTGTCTGTTGTAGTGGTTAGAGAGAGATGGACTGTTACCTCTGTCTGTTGTAGTGGTTAGAGAGAGACTGTTACCTCTGTCTGTTGTAGTGGTTAGAGAGAGACTGTTACCTCTGTCTGTTGTAGTGGTTAGAGAGAGAGAGACTGTTACCTCTGTCTGTTGTAGTGGTTAGAGAGAGAACTGTTACCTCTGTCTGTTGTAGTGGTTAGAGAGAGACTGTTACCTCTGTCTGTTGTAGTGGTTAGAGAGAGACTGTTACCTCTGTCTGTTGTAGTGGTTAGAGAGAGACTGTTACCTCTGTCTGTTGTAGTGGTTAGAGAGAGACTGTTACCTCTGTCTGTTGTAGTGGTTAGAGAGCGACTGTTACCTCTGTCTGTTGTAGTGGTTAGAGAGAGACTGTTACCTCTGTCTGTTGTAGTGGTTAGAGAGAGATGGACTGTTACCTCTGTCTGTTGTAGTGGTTAGAGAGAGAGACTGTTACCTCTGTCTGTTGTAGTGGTTAGAGAGAGAGACTGTTACCTCTGTCTGTTGTAGTGGTTAGAGAGAGAGAGACTGTTACCTCTGTCTGTTGTAGTGGTTAGAGAGAGAGAGACTGTTACCTCTGTCTGTTGTAGTGGTTAGAGAGAGAGACTGTTACCTCTGTCTGTTGTAGTGGTTAGAGAGAGAGAGACTGTTACCTCTGTCTGTTGTAGTGGTTAGAGAGAGAGACTGTTACCTCTGTCTGTTGTAGTGGTTAGAGAGAGAGAGACTGTTACCTCTGTCTGTTGTAGTGGTTAGAGAGAGACTGTTACCTCTGTCTGTTGTAGTGGTTAGAGAGAGAGACTGTTACCTCTGTCTGTTGTAGTGGTTAGAGAGAGAGACTGTTACCTCTGTCTGTTGTAGTGGTTAGAGAGAGAGAGACTGTTACCTCTGTCTGTTGTAGTGGTTAGAGAGAGAGACTGTTACCTCTGTCTGTTGTAGTGGTTAGAGAGAGAGAGACTGTTACCTCTGTCTGTTGTAGTGGTTAGAGAGAGAGACTGTTACCTCTGTCTGTTGTAGTGGTTAGAGAGAGAGAGACTGTTACCTCTGTCTGTTGTAGTGGTTAGAGAGAGAGAGACTGTTACCTCTGTCTGTTGTAGTGGTTAGAGAGAGAGAGACTGTTACCTCTGTCTGTTGTAGTGGTTAGAGAGAGAGACTGTTACCTCTGTCTGTTGTAGTGGTTAGAGAGAGACTGTTACCTCTGTCTGTTGTAGTGGTTAGAGAGAGAGACTGTTACCTCTGTCTGTTGTAGTGGTTAGAGAGAGAGACTGTTACCTCTGTCTGTTGTAGTGGTTAGAGAGAGAGGGACTGTTACCTCTGTCTGTTGTAGTGGTTAGAGAGAGAGAGACTGTTACCTCTGTCTGTTGTAGTGGTTAGAGAGAGAGAGACTGTTACCTCTGTCTGTTGTAGTGGTTAGAGAGAGAGAGACTGTTACCTCTGTCTGTTGTAGTGGTTAGAGAGAGAGAGACTGTTACCTCTGTCTGTTGTAGTGGTTAGAGAGAGAGAGACTGTTACCTCTGTCTGTTGTAGTGGTTAGAGAGAGACTGTTACCTCTGTCTGTTGTAGTGGTTAGAGAGAGAGACTGTTACCTCTGTCTGTTGTAGTGGTTAGAGAGAGACTGTTACCTCTGTCTGTTGTAGTGGTTAGAGAGAGACTGTTACCTCTGTCTGTTGTAGTGGTTAGAGAGAGAGAGACTGTTACCTCTGTCTGTTGTAGTGGTTAGAGAGAGACTGTTACCTCTGTCTGTTGTAGTGGTTAGAGAGAGACTGTTACCTCTGTCTGTTGTAGTGGTTAGAGAGAGACTGTTACCTCTGTCTGTTGTAGTGGTTAGAGAGAGACTGTTACCTCTGTCTGTTGTAGTGGTTAGAGAGAGACTGTTACCTCTGTCTGTTGTAGTGGTTAGAGAGAGACTGTTACCTCTGTCTGTTGTAGTGGTTAGAGAGAGACTGTTACCTCTGTCTGTTGTAGTGGTTAGAGAGAGATGGACTGTTACCTCTGTCTGTTGTAGTGGTTAGAGAGAGACTGTTACCTCTGTCTGTTGTAGTGGTTAGAGAGAGACTGTTACCTCTGTCTGTTGTAGTGGTTAGAGAGAGAGAGACTGTTACCTCTGTCTGTTGTAGTGGTTAGAGAGAGACTGTTACCTCTGTCTGTTGTAGTGGTTAGAGAGAGACTGTTACCTCTGTCTGTTGTAGTGGTTAGAGAGAGACTGTTACCTCTGTCTGTTGTAGTGGTTAGAGAGAGACTGTTACCTCTGTCTGTTGTAGTGGTTAGAGAGAGACTGTTACCTCTGTCTGTTGTAGTGGTTAGAGAGAGACTGTTACCTCTGTCTGTTGTAGTGGTTAGAGAGAGACTGTTACCTCTGTCTGTTGTAGTGGTTAGAGAGAGATGGACTGTTACCTCTGTCTGTTGTAGTGGTTAGAGAGAGAGACTGTTACCTCTGTCTGTTGTAGTGGTTAGAGAGAGAGAGACTGTTACCTCTGTCTGTTGTAGTGGTTAGAGAGAGACTGTTACCTCTGTCTGTTGTAGTGGTTAGAGAGAGACTGTTACCTCTGTCTGTTGTAGTGGTTAGAGAGAGAGAGACTGTTACCTCTGTCTGTTGTAGTGGTTAGAGAGAGAGAGACTGTTACCTCTGTCTGTTGTAGTGGTTAGAGAGAGAGACTGTTACCTCTGTCTGTTGTAGTGGTTAGAGAGAGAGAGACTGTTACCTCTGTCTGTTGTAGTGGTTAGAGAGAGAGAGACTGTTACCTCTGTCTGTTGTAGTGGTTAGAGAGAGAGAGACTGTTACCTCTGTCTGTTGTAGTGGTTAGAGAGAGAGAGACTGTTACCTCTGTCTGTTGTAGTGGTTAGAGAGAGACTGTTACCTCTGTCTGTTGTAGTGGTTAGAGAGAGAGAGACTGTTACCTCTGTCTGTTGTAGTGGTTAGAGAGAGACTGTTACCTCTGTCTGTTGTAGTGGTTAGAGAGAGACTGTTACCTCTGTCTGTTGTAGTGGTTAGAGAGAGAGACTGTTACCTCTGTCTGTTGTAGTGGTTAGAGAGAGAGAGACTGTTACCTCTGTCTGTTGTAGTGGTTAGAGAGAGAGAGACTGTTACCTCTGTCTGTTGTAGTGGTTAGAGAGAGAGAGACTGTTACCTCTGTCTGTTGTAGTGGTTAGAGAGAGACTGTTACCTCTGTCTGTTGTAGTGGTTAGAGAGAGAGACTGTTACCTCTGTCTGTTGTAGTGGTTAGAGAGAGAGAGACTGTTACCTCTGTCTGTTGTAGTGGTTAGAGAGAGACTGTTACCTCTGTCTGTTGTAGTGGTTAGAGAGAGAGAGACTGTTACCTCTGTCTGTTGTAGTGGTTAGAGAGAGAGACTGTTACCTCTGTCTGTTGTAGTGGTTAGAGAGAGAGACTGTTACCTCTGTCTGTTGTAGTGGTTAGAGAGAGACTGTTACCTCTGTCTGTTGTAGTGGTTAGAGAGAGACTGTTACCTCTGTCTGTTGTAGTGGTTAGAGAGAGACTGTTACCTCTGTCTGTTGTAGTGGTTAGAGAGAGACTGTTACCTCTGTCTGTTGTAGTGGTTAGAGAGAGACTGTTACCTCTGTCTGTTGTAGTGGTTAGAGAGAGAGAGACTGTTACCTCTGTCTGTTGTAGTGGTTAGAGAGAGAGAGACTGTTACCTCTGTCTGTTGTAGTGGTTAGAGAGAGAGAGACTGTTACCTCTGTCTGTTGTAGTGGTTAGAGAGAGAGAGACTGTTACCTCTGTCTGTTGTAGTGGTTAGAGAGAGACTGTTACCTCTGTCTGTTGTAGTGGTTAGAGAGAGAGACTGTTACCTCTGTCTGTTGTAGTGGTTAGAGAGAGAGAGACTGTTACCTCTGTCTGTTGTAGTGGTTAGAGAGAGAGAGACTGTTACCTCTGTCTGTTGTAGTGGTTAGAGAGAGAGAGACTGTTACCTCTGTCTGTTGTAGTGGTTAGAGAGAGAGAGACTGTTACCTCTGTCTGTTGTAGTGGTTAGAGAGAGACTGTTACCTCTGTCTGTTGTAGTGGTTAGAGAGAGAGAGACTGTTACCTCTGTCTGTTGTAGTGGTTAGAGAGAGAGACTGTTACCTCTGTCTGTTGTAGTGGTTAGAGAGAGAGAGACTGTTACCTCTGTCTGTTGTAGTGGTTAGAGAGAGAGACTGTTACCTCTGTCTGTTGTAGTGGTTAGAGAGAGACTGTTACCTCTGTCTGTTGTAGTGGTTAGAGAGAGACTGTTACCTCTGTCTGTTGTAGTGGTTAGAGAGAGAGAGACTGTTACCTCTGTCTGTTGTAGTGGTTAGAGAGAGAGAGACTGTTACCTCTGTCTGTTGTAGTGGTTAGAGAGAGACTGTTACCTCTGTCTGTTGTAGTGGTTAGAGAGAGACTGTTACCTCTGTCTGTTGTAGTGGTTAGAGAGAGAGAGACTGTTACCTCTGTCTGTTGTAGTGGTTAGAGAGAGAGAGACTGTTACCTCTGTCTGTTGTAGTGGTTAGAGAGAGAGAGACTGTTACCTCTGTCTGTTGTAGTGGTTAGAGAGAGACTGTTACCTCTGTCTGTTGTAGTGGTTAGAGAGAGACTGTTACCTCTGTCTGTTGTAGTGGTTAGAGAGAGAGAGACTGTTACCTCTGTCTGTTGTAGTGGTTAGAGAGAGAGAGACTGTTACCTCTGTCTGTTGTAGTGGTTAGAGAGAGACTGTTACCTCTGTCTGTTGTAGTGGTTAGAGAGAGAGAGACTGTTACCTCTGTCTGTTGTAGTGGTTAGAGAGAGACTGTTACCTCTGTCTGTTGTAGTGGTTAGAGAGAGGGACTGTTACCTCTGTCTGTTGTAGTGGTTAGAGAGAGAGAGACTGTTACCTCTGTCTGTTGTAGTGGTTAGAGAGAGAGACTGTTACCTCTGTCTGTTGTAGTGGTTAGAGAGAGACTGTTACCTCTGTCTGTTGTAGTGGTTAGAGAGAGAGAGACTGTTACCTCTGTCTGTTGTAGTGGTTAGAGAGAGAGACTGTTACCTCTGTCTGTTGTAGTGGTTAGAGAGAGAGAGACTGTTACCTCTGTCTGTTGTAGTGGTTAGAGAGAGAGAGACTGTTACCTCTGTCTGTTGTAGTGGTTAGAGAGAGAGAGACTGTTACCTCTGTCTGTTGTAGTGGTTAGAGAGAGAGAGACTGTTACCTCTGTCTGTTGTAGTGGTTAGAGAGAGAGAGACTGTTACCTCTGTCTGTTGTAGTGGTTAGAGAGAGAGAGACTGTTACCTCTGTCTGTTGTAGTGGTTAGAGAGAGACTGTTACCTCTGTCTGTTGTAGTGGTTAGAGAGAGAGACTGTTACCTCTGTCTGTTGTAGTGGTTAGAGAGAGAGAGACTGTTACCTCTGTCTGTTGTAGTGGTTAGAGAGAGAGAGACTGTTACCTCTGTCTGTTGTAGTGGTTAGAGAGAGAGAGACTGTTACCTCTGTCTGTTGTAGTGGTTAGAGAGAGAGAGACTGTTACCTCTGTCTGTTGTAGTGGTTAGAGAGAGAGAGACTGTTACCTCTGTCTGTTGTAGTGGTTAGAGAGAGAGACTGTTACCTCTGTCTGTTGTAGTGGTTAGAGAGAGAGAGACTGTTACCTCTGTCTGTTGTAGTGGTTAGAGAGAGAGAGACTGTTACCTCTGTCTGTTGTAGTGGTTAGAGAGAGAGAGACTGTTACCTCTGTCTGTTGTAGTGGTTAGAGAGAGAGAGACTGTTACCTCTGTCTGTTGTAGTGGTTAGAGAGAGAGACTGTTACCTCTGTCTGTTGTAGTGGTTAGAGAGAGAGAGACTGTTACCTCTGTCTGTTGTAGTGGTTAGAGAGAGAGAGACTGTTACCTCTGTCTGTTGTAGTGGTTAGAGAGAGAGACTGTTACCTCTGTCTGTTGTAGTGGTTAGAGAGAGAGAGACTGTTACCTCTGTCTGTTGTAGTGGTTAGAGAGAGAGACTGTTACCTCTGTCTGTTGTAGTGGTTAGAGAGAGAGAGACTGTTACCTCTGTCTGTTGTAGTGGTTAGAGAGAGAGACTGTTACCTCTGTCTGTTGTAGTGGTTAGAGAGAGAGACTGTTACCTCTGTCTGTTGTAGTGGTTAGAGAGAGAGACTGTTACCTCTGTCTGTTGTAGTGGTTAGAGAGAGAGGGACTGTTACCTCTGTCTGTTGTAGTGGTTAGAGAGAGAGACTGTTACCTCTGTCTGTTGTAGTGGTTAGAGAGAGACTGTTACCTCTGTCTGTTGTAGTGGTTAGAGAGAGAGACTGTTACCTCTGTCTGTTGTAGTGGTTAGAGAGAGAGGACTGTTACCTCTGTCTGTTGTAGTGGTTAGAGAGAGAGGACTGTTACCTCTGTCTGTTGTAGTGGTTAGAGAGAGAGACTGTTACCTCTGTCTGTTGTAGTGGTTAGAGAGAGAGACTGTTACCTCTGTCTGTTGTAGTGGTTAGAGAGAGAGAGACTGTTACCTCTGTCTGTTGTAGTGGTTAGAGAGAGAGAGACTGTTACCTCTGTCTGTTGTAGTGGTTAGAGAGAGACTGTTACCTCTGTCTGTTGTAGTGGTTAGAGAGAGAGAGACTGTTACCTCTGTCTGTTGTAGTGGTTAGAGAGAGAGAGACTGTTACCTCTGTCTGTTGTAGTGGTTAGAGAGAGACTGTTACCTCTGTCTGTTGTAGTGGTTAGAGAGAGAGAGACTGTTACCTCTGTCTGTTGTAGTGGTTAGAGAGAGAGACTGTTACCTCTGTCTGTTGTAGTGGTTAGAGAGAGAGACTGTTACCTCTGTCTGTTGTAGTGGTTAGAGAGAGAGACTGTTACCTCTGTCTGTTGTAGTGGTTAGAGAGAGAGAGACTGTTACCTCTGTCTGTTGTAGTGGTTAGAGAGAGAGACTGTTACCTCTGTCTGTTGTAGTGGTTAGAGAGAGAGAGACTGTTACCTCTGTCTGTTGTAGTGGTTAGAGAGAGAGACTGTTACCTCTGTCTGTTGTAGTGGTTAGAGAGAGAGAGACTGTTACCTCTGTCTGTTGTAGTGGTTAGAGAGAGAGACTGTTACCTCTGTCTGTTGTAGTGGTTAGAGAGAGAGAGACTGTTACCTCTGTCTGTTGTAGTGGTTAGAGAGAGAGACTGTTACCTCTGTCTGTTGTAGTGGTTAGAGAGAGAGACTGTTACCTCTGTCTGTTGTAGTGGTTAGAGAGAGAGAGACTGTTACCTCTGTCTGTTGTAGTGGTTAGAGAGAGAGACTGTTACCTCTGTCTGTTGTAGTGGTTAGAGAGAGAGACTGTTACCTCTGTCTGTTGTAGTGGTTAGAGAGAGAGGGACTGTTACCTCTGTCTGTTGTAGTGGTTAGAGAGAGAGACTGTTACCTCTGTCTGTTGTAGTGGTTAGAGAGAGACTGTTACCTCTGTCTGTTGTAGTGGTTAGAGAGAGAGACTGTTACCTCTGTCTGTTGTAGTGGTTAGAGAGAGAGGGACTGTTACCTCTGTCTGTTGTAGTGGTTAGAGAGAGAGGACTGTTACCTCTGTCTGTTGTAGTGGTTAGAGAGAGAGACTGTTACCTCTGTCTGTTGTAGTGGTTAGAGAGAGAGACTGTTACCTCTGTCTGTTGTAGTGGTTAGAGAGAGAGAGACTGTTACCTCTGTCTGTTGTAGTGGTTAGAGAGAGAGAGACTGTTACCTCTGTCTGTTGTAGTGGTTAGAGAGAGACTGTTACCTCTGTCTGTTGTAGTGGTTAGAGAGAGAGAGACTGTTACCTCTGTCTGTTGTAGTGGTTAGAGAGAGAGAGACTGTTACCTCTGTCTGTTGTAGTGGTTAGAGAGAGAGACTGTTACCTCTGTCTGTTGTAGTGGTTAGAGAGAGAGACTGTTACCTCTGTCTGTTGTAGTGGTTAGAGAGAGAGAGACTGTTACCTCTGTCTGTTGTAGTGGTTAGAGAGAGAGACTGTTACCTCTGTCTGTTGTAGTGGTTAGAGAGAGAGAGACTGTTACCTCTGTCTGTTGTAGTGGTTAGAGAGAGAGACTGTTACCTCTGTCTGTTGTAGTGGTTAGAGAGAGAGAGACTGTTACCTCTGTCTGTTGTAGTGGTTAGAGAGAGAGACTGTTACCTCTGTCTGTTGTAGTGGTTAGAGAGAGAGAGACTGTTACCTCTGTCTGTTGTAGTGGTTAGAGAGAGAGACTGTTACCTCTGTCTGTTGTAGTGGTTAGAGAGAGAGACTGTTACCTCTGTCTGTTGTAGTGGTTAGAGAGAGAGAGACTGTTACCTCTGTCTGTTGTAGTGGTTAGAGAGAGAGACTGTTACCTCTGTCTGTTGTAGTGGTTAGAGAGAGAGACTGTTACCTCTGTCTGTTGTAGTGGTTAGAGAGAGAGAGACTGTTACCTCTGTCTGTTGTAGTGGTTAGAGAGAGGACTGTTACCTCTGTCTGTTGTAGTGGTTAGAGAGAGAGACTGTTACCTCTGTCTGTTGTAGTGGTTAGAGAGAGAGACTGTTACCTCTGTCTGTTGTAGTGGTTAGAGAGAGAGAGACTGTTACCTCTGTCTGTTGTAGTGGTTAGAGAGAGAGACTGTTACCTCTGTCTGTTGTAGTGGTTAGAGAGAGAGAGACTGTTACCTCTGTCTGTTGTAGTGGTTAGAGAGAGAGACTGTTACCTCTGTCTGTTGTAGTGGTTAGAGAGAGAGAGACTGTTACCTCTGTCTGTTGTAGTGGTTAGAGAGAGAGAGACTGTTACCTCTGTCTGTTGTAGTGGTTAGAGAGAGAGAGACTGTTACCTCTGTCTGTTGTAGTGGTTAGAGAGAGAGACTGTTACCTCTGTCTGTTGTAGTGGTTAGAGAGAGACTGTTACCTCTGTCTGTTGTAGTGGTTAGAGAGAGAGACTGTTACCTCTGTCTGTTGTAGTGGTTAGAGAGAGACTGTTACCTCTGTCTGTTGTAGTGGTTAGAGAGAGACTGTTACCTCTGTCTGTTGTAGTGGTTAGAGAGAGACTGTTACCTCTGTCTGTTGTAGTGGTTAGAGAGAGACTGTTACCTCTGTCTGTTGTAGTGGTTAGAGAGAGACTGTTACCTCTGTCTGTTGTAGTGGTTAGAGAGAGACTGTTACCTCTGTCTGTTGTAGTGGTTAGAGAGAGAGGACTGTTACCTCTGTCTGTTGTAGTGGTTAGAGAGAGACTGTTACCTCTGTCTGTTGTAGTGGTTAGAGAGAGACTGTTACCTCTGTCTGTTGTAGTGGTTAGAGAGAGAGAGACTG
The DNA here is from genome assembly GCF_029448725.1 of Salvelinus fontinalis. Taxonomy (NCBI): domain Eukaryota; kingdom Metazoa; phylum Chordata; class Actinopteri; order Salmoniformes; family Salmonidae; genus Salvelinus; species Salvelinus fontinalis. The sequence continues at coordinate 294,275 of NW_026600255.1, forward strand.
TTACCTCTGTCTGTTGTAGTGGTTAGAGAGAGACTGTTACCTCTGTCTGTTGTAGTGGTTAGAGAGAGACTGTTACCTCTGTCTGTTGTAGTGGTTAGAGAGAGACTGTTACCTCTGTCTGTTGTAGTGGTTAGAGAGAGACTGTTACCTCTGTCTGTTGTAGTGGTTAGAGAGAGACTGTTACCTCTGTCTGTTGTAGTGGTTAGAGAGAGACTGTTACCTCTGTCTGTTGTAGTGGTTAGAGAGAGACTGTTACCTCTGTCTGTTGTAGTGGTTAGAGAGAGATGGACTGTTACCTCTGTCTGTTGTAGTGGTTAGAGAGAGAGACTGTTACCTCTGTCTGTTGTAGTGGTTAGAGAGAGAGAGAGACTGTTACCTCTGTCTGTTGTAGTGGTTAGAGAGAGACTGTTACCTCTGTCTGTTGTAGTGGTTAGAGAGAGACTGTTACCTCTGTCTGTTGTAGTGGTTAGAGAGAGAGAGACTGTTACCTCTGTCTGTTGTAGTGGTTAGAGAGAGAGACTGTTACCTCTGTCTGTTGTAGTGGTTAGAGAGAGAGACTGTTACCTCTGTCTGTTGTAGTGGTTAGAGAGAGACTGTTACCTCTGTCTGTTGTAGTGGTTAGAGAGAGAGAGACTGTTACCTCTGTCTGTTGTAGTGGTTAGAGAGAGAGACTGTTACCTCTGTCTGTTGTAGTGGTTAGAGAGAGAGACTGTTACCTCTGTCTGTTGTAGTGGTTAGAGAGAGACTGTTACCTCTGTCTGTTGTAGTGGTTAGAGAGAGAGAGACTGTTACCTCTGTCTGTTGTAGTGGTTAGAGAGAGAGAGACTGTTACCTCTGTCTGTTGTAGTGGTTAGAGAGAGAGACTGTTACCTCTGTCTGTTGTAGTGGTTAGAGAGAGAGAGACTGTTACCTCTGTCTGTTGTAGTGGTTAGAGAGAGACTGTTACCTCTGTCTGTTGTAGTGGTTAGAGAGAGAGACTGTTACCTCTGTCTGTTGTAGTGGTTAGAGAGAGAGACTGTTACCTCTGTCTGTTGTAGTGGTTAGAGAGAGAGAGACTGTTACCTCTGTCTGTTGTAGTGGTTAGAGAGAGAGACTGTTACCTCTGTCTGTTGTAGTGGTTAGAGAGAGAGAGACTGTTACCTCTGTCTGTTGTAGTGGTTAGAGAGAGAGAGACTGTTACCTCTGTCTGTTGTAGTGGTTAGAGAGAGAGAGACTGTTACCTCTGTCTGTTGTAGTGGTTGAGAGAGAGAGAGACTGTTACCTCTGTCTGTTGTAGTGGTTAGAGAGAGACTGTTACCTCTGTCTGTTGTAGTGGTTAGAGAGAGAGAGACTGTTACCTCTGTCTGTTGTAGTGGTTAGAGAGAGACTGTTACCTTTGTCTGTTGTAGTGGTTAGAGAGAGACTGTTACCTCTGTCTGTTGTAGTGGTTAGAGAGAGAGACTGTTACCTCTGTCTGTTGTAGTGGTTAGAGAGAGAGAGACTGTTACCTCTGTCTGTTGTAGTGGTTAGAGAGAGAGAGACTGTTACCTCTGTCTGTTGTAGTGGTTAGAGAGAGAGAGACTGTTACCTCTGTCTGTTGTAGTGGTTAGAGAGAGACTGTTACCTCTGTCTGTTGTAGTGGTTAGAGAGAGAGAGACTGTTACCTCTGTCTGTTGTAGTGGTTAGAGAGAGAGAGACTGTTACCTCTGTCTGTTGTAGTGGTTAGAGAGAGACTGTTACCTCTGTCTGTTGTAGTGGTTAGAGAGAGAGAGACTGTTACCTCTGTCTGTTGTAGTGGTTAGAGAGAGACTGTTACCTCTGTCTGTTGTAGTGGTTAGAGAGAGAGAGACTGTTACCTCTGTCTGTTGTAGTGGTTAGAGAGAGAGAGACTGTTACCTCTGTCTGTTGTAGTGGTTAGAGAGAGAGAGACTGTTACCTCTGTCTGTTGTAGTGGTTAGAGAGAGAGAGACTGTTACCTCTGTCTGTTGTAGTGGTTAGAGAGAGAGAGACTGTTACCTCTGTCTGTTGTAGTGGTTAGAGAGAGACTGTTACCTCTGTCTGTTGTAGTGGTTAGAGAGAGAGACTGTTACCTCTGTCTGTTGTAGTGGTTAGAGAGAGACTGTTACCTCTGTCTGTTGTAGTGGTTAGAGAGAGACTGTTACCTCTGTCTGTTGTAGTGGTTAGAGAGAGAGAGACTGTTACCTCTGTCTGTTGTAGTGGTTAGAGAGAGAGACTGTTACCTCTGTCTGTTGTAGTGGTTAGAGAGAGACTGTTACCTCTGTCTGTTGTAGTGGTTAGAGAGAGAGACTGTTACCTCTGTCTGTTGTAGTGGTTAGAGAGAGAGAGACTGTTACCTCTGTCTGTTGTAGTGGTTAGAGAGAGAGAGACTGTTACCTCTGTCTGTTGTAGTGGTTAGAGAGAGAGACTGTTACCTCTGTCTGTTGTAGTGGTTAGAGAGAGAGACTGTTACCTCTGTCTGTTGTAGTGGTTAGAGAGAGACTGTTACCTCTGTCTGTTGTAGTGGTTAGAGAGAGACTGTTACCTCTGTCTGTTGTAGTGGTTAGAGAGAGACTGTTACCTCTGTCTGTTGTAGTGGTTAGAGAGAGACTGTTACCTCTGTCTGTTGTAGTGGTTAGAGAGAGACTGTTACCTCTGTCTGTTGTAGTGGTTAGAGAGAGAGAGACTGTTACCTCTGTCTGTTGTAGTGGTTAGAGAGAGAGAGACTGTTACCTCTGTCTGTTGTAGTGGTTAGAGAGAGAGAGACTGTTACCTCTGTCTGTTGTAGTGGTTAGAGAGAGAGAGACTGTTACCTCTGTCTGTTGTAGTGGTTAGAGAGAGACTGTTACCTCTGTCTGTTGTAGTGGTTAGAGAGAGAGACTGTTACCTCTGTCTGTTGTAGTGGTTAGAGAGAGAGAGACTGTTACCTCTGTCTGTTGTAGTGGTTAGAGAGAGAGAGACTGTTACCTCTGTCTGTTGTAGTGGTTAGAGAGAGAGAGACTGTTACCTCTGTCTGTTGTAGTGGTTAGAGAGAGAGAGACTGTTACCTCTGTCTGTTGTAGTGGTTAGAGAGAGACTGTTACCTCTGTCTGTTGTAGTGGTTAGAGAGAGAGAGACTGTTACCTCTGTCTGTTGTAGTGGTTAGAGAGAGAGACTGTTACCTCTGTCTGTTGTAGTGGTTAGAGAGAGAGAGACTGTTACCTCTGTCTGTTGTAGTGGTTAGAGAGAGAGACTGTTACCTCTGTCTGTTGTAGTGGTTAGAGAGAGACTGTTACCTCTGTCTGTTGTAGTGGTTAGAGAGAGACTGTTACCTCTGTCTGTTGTAGTGGTTAGAGAGAGAGAGACTGTTACCTCTGTCTGTTGTAGTGGTTAGAGAGAGAGAGACTGTTACCTCTGTCTGTTGTAGTGGTTAGAGAGAGACTGTTACCTCTGTCTGTTGTAGTGGTTAGAGAGAGACTGTTACCTCTGTCTGTTGTAGTGGTTAGAGAGAGAGAGACTGTTACCTCTGTCTGTTGTAGTGGTTAGAGAGAGAGAGACTGTTACCTCTGTCTGTTGTAGTGGTTAGAGAGAGAGAGACTGTTACCTCTGTCTGTTGTAGTGGTTAGAGAGAGACTGTTACCTCTGTCTGTTGTAGTGGTTAGAGAGAGAGACTGTTACCTCTGTCTGTTGTAGTGGTTAGAGAGAGAGAGACTGTTACCTCTGTCTGTTGTAGTGGTTAGAGAGAGAGACTGTTACCTCTGTCTGTTGTAGTGGTTAGAGAGAGAGAGACTGTTACCTCTGTCTGTTGTAGTGGTTAGAGAGAGAGACTGTTACCTCTGTCTGTTGTAGTGGTTAGAGAGAGACTGTTACCTCTGTCTGTTGTAGTGGTTAGAGAGAGAGACTGTTACCTCTGTCTGTTGTAGTGGTTAGAGAGAGAGAGACTGTTACCTCTGTCTGTTGTAGTGGTTAGAGAGAGAGACTGTTACCTCTGTCTGTTGTAGTGGTTAGAGAGAGACTGTTACCTCTGTCTGTTGTAGTGGTTAGAGAGAGACTGTTACCTCTGTCTGTTGTAGTGGTTAGAGAGAGAGACTGTTACCTCTGTCTGTTGTAGTGGTTAGAGAGAGACTGTTACCTCTGTCTGTTGTAGTGGTTAGAGAGAGAGAGACTGTTACCTCTGTCTGTTGTAGTGGTTAGAGAGAGACTGTTACCTCTGTCTGTTGTAGTGGTTAGAGAGAGACTGTTACCTCTGTCTGTTGTAGTGGTTAGAGAGAGAGACTGTTACCTCTGTCTGTTGTAGTGGTTAGAGAGAGAGAGACTGTTACCTCTGTCTGTTGTAGTGGTTAGAGAGAGAGAGACTGTTACCTCTGTCTGTTGTAGTGGTTAGAGAGAGAGAGACTGTTACCTCTGTCTGTTGTAGTGGTTAGAGAGAGACTGTTACCTCTGTCTGTTGTAGTGGTTAGAGAGAGACTGTTACCTCTGTCTGTTGTAGTGGTTAGAGAGAGAGACTGTTACCTCTGTCTGTTGTAGTGGTTAGAGAGAGAGAGACTGTTACCTCTGTCTGTTGTAGTGGTTAGAGAGAGAGGACTGTTACCTCTGTCTGTTGTAGTGGTTAGAGAGAGAGAGACTGTTACCTCTGTCTGTTGTAGTGGTTAGAGAGAGAGAGACTGTTACCTCTGTCTGTTGTAGTGGTTAGAGAGAGAGACTGTTACCTCTGTCTGTTGTAGTGGTTAGAGAGAGAGACTGTTACCTCTGTCTGTTGTAGTGGTTAGAGAGAGACTGTTACCTCTGTCTGTTGTAGTGGTTAGAGAGAGAGACTGTTACCTCTGTCTGTTGTAGTGGTTAGAGAGAGACTGTTACCTCTGTCTGTTGTAGTGGTTAGAGAGAGAGACTGTTACCTCTGTCTGTTGTAGTGGTTAGAGAGAGAGAGACTGTTACCTCTGTCTGTTGTAGTGGTTAGAGAGAGAGAGACTGTTACCTCTGTCTGTTGTAGTGGTTAGAGAGAGACTGTTACCTCTGTCTGTTGTAGTGGTTAGAGAGAGAGAGACTGTTACCTCTGTCTGTTGTAGTGGTTAGAGAGAGAGAGACTGTTACCTCTGTCTGTTGTAGTGGTTAGAGAGAGAGAGACTGTTACCTCTGTCTGTTGTAGTGGTTAGAGAGAGAGAGACTGTTACCTCTGTCTGTTGTAGTGGTTAGAGAGAGAGAGACTGTTACCTCTGTCTGTTGTAGTGGTTAGAGAGAGAGACTGTTACCTCTGTCTGTTGTAGTGGTTAGAGAGAGAGAGACTGTTACCTCTGTCTGTTGTAGTGGTTAGAGAGAGACTGTTACCTCTGTCTGTTGTAGTGGTTAGAGAGAGAGAGACTGTTACCTCTGTCTGTTGTAGTGGTTAGAGAGAGAGAGACTGTTACCTCTGTCTGTTGTAGTGGTTAGAGAGAGAGAGACTGTTACCTCTGTCTGTTGTAGTGGTTAGAGAGAGAGAGACTGTTACCTCTGTCTGTTGTAGTGGTTAGAGAGAGAGAGACTGTTACCTCTGTCTGTTGTAGTGGTTAGAGAGAGAGACTGTTACCTCTGTCTGTTGTAGTGGTTAGAGAGAGAGAGACTGTTACCTCTGTCTGTTGTAGTGGTTAGAGAGAGACTGTTACCTCTGTCTGTTGTAGTGGTTAGAGAGAGAGACTGTTACCTCTGTCTGTTGTAGTGGTTAGAGAGAGACTGTTACCTCTGTCTGTTGTAGTGGTTAGAGAGAGAGAGACTGTTACCTCTGTCTGTTGTAGTGGTTAGAGAGAGAGAGACTGTTACCTCTGTCTGTTGTAGTGGTTCAGAGAGAGACTGTTACCTCTGTCTGTTGTAGTGGTCAGAGAGAGAGACTGTTACCTCTGTCTGTTGTAGTGGTTAGAGAGAGAGACTGTTACCTCTGTCTGTTGTAGTGGTTAGAGAGAGAGAGACTGTTACCTCTGTCTGTTGTAGTGGTTAGAGAGAGAGACTGTTACCTCTGTCTGTTGTAGTGGTTAGAGAGAGACTGTTACCTCTGTCTGTTGTAGTGGTTAGAGAGAGAGAGACTGTTACCTCTGTCTGTTGTAGTGGTTAGAGAGAGAGACTGTTACCTCTGTCTGTTGTAGTGGTTAGAGAGAGACTGTTACCTCTGTCTGTTGTAGTGGTTAGAGAGAGACTGTTACCTCTGTCTGTTGTAGTGGTTAGAGAGAGAGAGACTGTTACCTCTGTCTGTTGTAGTGGTTAGAGAGAGAGAGAGACTGTTACCTCTGTCTGTTGTAGTGGTTAGAGAGAGAGAGACTGTTACCTCTGTCTGTTGTAGTGGTTAGAGAGAGAGAGACTGTTACCTCTGTCTGTTGTAGTGGTTAGAGAGAGAGACTGTTACCTCTGTCTGTTGTAGTGGTTAGAGAGAGACTGTTACCTCTGTCTGTTGTAGTGGTTAGAGAGAGACTGTTACCTCTGTCTGTTGTAGTGGTTAGAGAGAGAGAGACTGTTACCTCTGTCTGTTGTAGTGGTTAGAGAGAGAGAGACTGTTACCTCTGTCTGTTGTAGTGGTTAGAGAGAGACTGTTACCTCTGTCTGTTGTAGTGGTTAGAGAGAGAGACTGTTACCTCTGTCTGTTGTAGTGGTTAGAGAGAGAGAGACTGTTACCTCTGTCTGTTGTAGTGGTTAGAGAGAGAGACTGTTACCTCTGTCTGTTGTAGTGGTTAGAGAGAGAGAGACTGTTACCTCTGTCTGTTGTAGTGGTTAGAGAGAGACTGTTACCTCTGTCTGTTGTAGTGGTTAGAGAGAGACTGTTACCTCTGTCTGTTGTAGTGGTTAGAGAGAGAGACTGTTACCTCTGTCTGTTGTAGTGGTTAGAGAGAGAATGTTACCTCTGTCTGTTGTAGTGGTTAGAGAGAGACTGTTACCTCTGTCTGTTGTAGTGGTTAGAGAGAGAGAGACTGTTACCTCTGTCTGTTGTAGTGGTTAGAGAGAGAGACTGTTACCTCTGTCTGTTGTAGTGGTTAGAGAGAGAGACTGTTACCTCTGTCTGTTGTAGTGGTTAGAGAGAGAGACTGTTACCTCTGTCTGTTGTAGTGGTTAGAGAGAGAGAGACTGTTACCTCTGTCTGTTGTAGTGGTTAGAGAGAGAGACTGTTACCTCTGTCTGTTGTAGTGGTTAGAGAGAGAGAGACTGTTACCTCTGTCTGTTGTAGTGGTTAGAGAGAGAGAGACTGTTACCTCTGTCTGTTGTAGTGGTTAGAGAGAGAGAGACTGTTACCTCTGTCTGTTGTAGTGGTTAGAGAGAGAGAGACTGTTACCTCTGTCTGTTGTAGTGGTTAGAGAGAGAGACTGTTACCTCTGTCTGTTGTAGTGGTTAGAGAGAGAGACTGTTACCTCTGTCTGTTGTAGTGGTTAGAGAGAGAGAGACTGTTACCTCTGTCTGTTGTAGTGGTTAGAGAGAGAGACTGTTACCTCTGTCTGTTGTAGTGGTTAGAGAGAGAGAGACTGTTACCTCTGTCTGTTGTAGTGGTTAGAGAGAGAGACTGTTACCTCTGTCTGTTGTAGTGGTTAGAGAGAGAGAGACTGTTACCTCTGTCTGTTGTAGTGGTTAGAGAGAGAGACTGTTACCTCTGTCTGTTGTAGTGGTTAGAGAGAGAGACTGTTACCTCTGTCTGTTGTAGTGGTTAGAGAGAGAGACTGTTACCTCTGTCTGTTGTAGTGGTTAGAGAGAGAGACTGTTACCTCTGTCTGTTGTAGTGGTTAGAGAGAGAGAGACTGTTACCTCTGTCTGTTGTAGTGGTTAGAGAGAGAGAGACTGTTACCTCTGTCTGTTGTAGTGGTTAGAGAGAGACTGTTACCTCTGTCTTGTAGTGGTCAGAGAGAGACTGTTACCTCTGTCTGTTGTAGTGGTTAGAGAGAGAGAGACTGTTACCTCTGTCTGTTGTAGTGGTTAGAGAGAGAGACTGTTACCTCTGTCTGTTGTAGTGGTTAGAGAGAGAGAGACTGTTACCTCTGTCTGTTGTAGTGGTTAGAGAGAGAGAGACTGTTACCTCTGTCTGTTGTAGTGGTTAGAGAGAGACTGTTACCTCTGTCTGTTGTAGTGGTTAGAGAGAGACTGTTACCTCTGTCTGTTGTAGTGGTTAGAGAGAGACTGTTACCTCTGTCTGTTGTAGTGGTTAGAGAGAGAGACTGTTACCTCTGTCTGTTGTAGTGGTTAGAGAGAGAGACTGTTACCTCTGTCTGTTGTAGTGGTTAGAGAGAGACTGTTACCTCTGTCTGTTGTAGTGGTTAGAGAGAGACTGTTACCTCTGTCTGTTGTAGTGGTTAGAGAGAGAGAGACTGTTACCTCTGTCTGTTGTAGTGGTTAGAGAGAGAGAGACTGTTACCTCTGTCTGTTGTAGTGGTTAGAGAGAGACTGTTACCTCTGTCTGTTGTAGTGGTTAGAGAGAGAGACTGTTACCTCTGTCTGTTGTAGTGGTTAGAGAGAGAGAGACTGTTACCTCTGTCTGTTGTAGTGGTTAGAGAGAGAGAGACTGTTACCTCTGTCTGTTGTAGTGGTTAGAGAGAGAGAGACTGTTACCTCTGTCTGTTGTAGTGGTTAGAGAGAGACTGTTACCTCTGTCTGTTGTAGTGGTTAGAGAGAGACTGTTACCTCTGTCTGTTGTAGTGGTTAGAGAGAGACTGTTACCTCTGTCTGTTGTAGTGGTTAGAGAGCGACTGTTACCTCTGTCTGTTGTAGTGGTTAGAGAGAGACAGACTGTTACCTCTGTCTGTTGTAGTGGTTAGAGAGAGACTGTTACCTCTGTCTGTTGTAGTGGTTAGAGAGAGAGAGACTGTTACCTCTGTCTGTTGTAGTGGTTAGAGAGAGAGAGACTGTTACCTCTGTCTGTTGTAGTGGTTAGAGAGAGAGAGACTGTTACCTCTGTCTGTTGTAGTGGTTAGAGAGAGAGAGACTGTTACCTCTGTCTGTTGTAGTGGTTAGAGAGAGAGAGACTGTTACCTCTGTCTGTTGTAGTGGTTAGAGAGAGAGAGACTGTTACCTCTGTCTGTTGTAGTGGTTAGAGAGAGAGAGACTGTTACCTCTGTCTGTTGTAGTGGTTAGAGAGAGAGACTGTTACCTCTGTCTGTTGTAGTGGTTAGAGAGAGACTGTTACCTCTGTCTGTTGTAGTGGTTAGAGAGAGACTGTTACCTCTGTCTGTTGTAGTGGTTAGAGAGAGAGACTGTTACCTCTGTCTGTTGTAGTGGTTAGAGAGAGAGACTGTTACCTCTGTCTGTTGTAGTGGTTAGAGAGAGAGACTGTTACCTCTGTCTGTTGTAGTGGTTAGAGAGAGACTGTTACCTCTGTCTGTTGTAGTGGTTAGAGAGAGAGACTGTTACCTCTGTCTGTTGTAGTGGTTAGAGAGAGAGAGACTGTTACCTCTGTCTGTTGTAGTGGTTAGAGAGAGAGACTGTTACCTCTGTCTGTTGTAGTGGTTAGAGAGAGAGACTGTTACCTCTGTCTGTTATAGTGGTTAGAGAGAGACTGTTACCTCTGTCTGTTGTAGTGGTTAGAGAGAGAGAGACTGTTACCTCTGTCTGTTGTAGTGGTTAGAGAGAGACTGTTACCTCTGTCTGTTGTAGTGGTTAGAGAGAGAGAGACTGTTACCTCTGTCTGTTGTAGTGGTTAGAGAGAGAGACTGTTACCTCTGTCTGTTGTAGTGGTTAGAGAGAGAGAGACTGTTACCTCTGTCTGTTGTAGTGGTTAGAGAGAGAGGGACTGTTACCTCTGTCTGTTGTAGTGGTTAGAGAGAGACTGTTACCTCTGTCTGTTGTAGTGGTTAGAGAGAGAGACTGTTACCTCTGTCTGTTGTAGTGGTTAGAGAGAGAGAGACTGTTACCTCTGTCTGTTGTAGTGGTTAGAGAGAGAGAGACTGTTACCTCTGTCTGTTGTAGTGGTTAGAGAGAGAGAGACTGTTACCTCTGTCTTGTAGTGGTCAGAGAGAGACTGTTACCTCTGTCTGTTGTAGTGGTTAGAGAGAGAGAGACTGTTACCTCTGTCTGTTGTAGTGGTTAGAGAGAGAGACTGTTACCTCTGTCTGTTGTAGTGGTTAGAGAGAGACTGTTACCTCTGTCTGTTGTAGTGGTTAGAGAGAGACTGTTACCTCTGTCTGTTGTAGTGGTTAGAGAGAGACTGTTACCTCTGTCTGTTGTAGTGGTTAGAGAGAGAGAGACTGTTACCTCTGTCTGTTGTAGTGGTTAGAGAGAGAGGGACTGTTACCTCTGTCTGTTGTAGTGGTTAGAGAGAGAGACTGTTACCTCTGTCTGTTATAGTGGTTAGAGAGAGAGAGACTGTTACCTCTGTCTGTTATAGTGGTTAGAGAGAGAGAGACTGTTACCTCTGTCTGTTGTAGTGGTTAGAGAGAGAGAGACTGTTACCTCTGTCTGTTGTAGTGGTTAGAGAGAGAGAGACTGTTACCTCTGTCTGTTGTAGTGGTTAGAGAGAGAGACTGTTACCTCTGTCTGTTGTAGTGGTTAGAGAGAGAGAGACTGTTACCTCTGTCTGTTGTAGTGGTTAGAGAGAGAGAGACTGTTACCTCTGTCTGTTGTAGTGGTCAGAGAGAGAGAGACTGTTACCTCTGTCTGTTGTAGTGGTTAGAGAGAGACTGTTACCTCTGTCTGTTATAGTGGTTAGAGAGAGAGACTGTTACCTCTGTCTGTTGTAGTGGTTAGAGAGAGACTGTTACCTCTGTCTGTTATAGTGGTTAGAGAGAGAGAGACTGTTACCTCTGTCTGTTGTAGTGGTCAGAGAGAGACTGTTACCTCTGTCTGTTGTAGTGGTTAGAGAGAGAGACTGTTACCTCTGTCTGTTGTAGTGGTTAGAGAGAGACTGTTACCTCTGTCTGTTATAGTGGTTAGAGAGAGAGACTGTTACCTCTGTCTGTTGTAGTGGTTAGAGAGAGAGACTGTTACCTCTGTCTGTTGTAGTGGTTAGAGAGAGACTGTTACCTCTGTCTGTTGTAGTGGTTAGAGAGAGAGAGACTGTTACCTCTGTCTGTTGTAGTGGTCAGAGAGAGACTGTTACCTCTGTCTGTTGTAGTGGTTAGAGAGAGAGACTGTTACCTCTGTCTGTTGTAGTGGTTAGAGAGAGAGAGACTGTTACATCTGTCTGTTGTAGTGGTCAGAGAGAGAGAGACTGTTACCTCTGTCTGTTGTAGTGGTTAGAGAGAGAGACTGTTACCTCTGTCTGTTATAGTGGTCAGAGAGAGACTGTTACCTCTGTCTGTTGTAGTGGTTAGAGAGAGACTGTTACCTCTGTCTGTTGTAGTGGTTAGAGAGAGAGAGACTGTTACCTCTGTCTGTTATAGTGGTTAGAGAGAGAGAGACTGTTACCTCTGTCTGTTGTAGTGGTTAGAGAGAGACTGTTACCTCTGTCTGTTGTAGTGGTTAGAGAGAGACTGTTACCTCTGTCTGTTGTAGTGGTTAGAGAGAGACTGTTACCTCTGTCTGTTGTAGTGGTTAGAGAGAGACTGTTACCTCTGTCTGTTGTAGTGGTTAGAGAGAGAGACTGTTACCTCTGTCTGTTGTAGTGGTTAGAGAGAGAGACTGTTACCTCTGTCTGTTGTAGTGGTTAGAGAGAGAGACTGTTACCTCTGTCTGTTATAGTGGTTAGAGAGAGACTGTTACCTCTGTCTGTTGTAGTGGTTAGAGAGAGACTGTTACCTCTGTCTGTTGTAGTGGTTAGAGAGAGAGACTGTTACCTCTGTCTGTTGTAGTGGTTAGAGAGAGAGAGAGACTGTTACCTCTGTCTGTTGTAGTGGTTAGAGAGAGAGAGACTGTTACCTCTGTCTGTTGTAGTGGTTAGAGAGAGAGACTGTTACCTCTGTCTGTTGTAGTGGTTAGAGAGAGAGAGACTGTTACCTCTGTCTGTTGTAGTGGTTAGAGAGAGACTGTTACCTCTGTCTGTTGTAGTGGTTAGAGAGAGACTGTTACCTCTGTCTGTTGTAGTGGTTAGAGAGAGACTGTTACCTCTGTCTGTTGTAGTGGTTAGAGAGAGAGAGACTGTTACCTCTGTCTGTTGTAGTGGTTAGAGAGAGAGACTGTTACCTCTGTCTGTTGTAGTGGTTAGAGAGAGAGAGACTGTTACCTCTGTCTGTTGTAGTGGTTAGAGAGAGAGAGACTGTTACCTCTGTCTGTTGTAGTGGTTAGAGAGAGAATGTTACCTCTGTCTGTTGTAGTGGTTAGAGAGAGAGAGACTGTTACCTCTGTCTGTTGTAGTGGTTAGAGAGAGAGGGACTGTTACCTCTGTCTGTTGTAGTGGTTAGAGAGAGAGACTGTTACCTCTGTCTGTTGTAGTGGTTAGAGAGAGAGACTGTTACCTCTGTCTGTTGTAGTGGTTAGAGAGAGAGAGACTGTTACCTCTGTCTGTTGTAGTGGTCAGAGAGAGAGACTGTTACCTCTGTCTGTTGTAGTGGTTAGAGAGAGACTGTTACCTCTGTCTGTTGTAGTGGTTAGAGAGAGAGAGACTGTTACCTCTGTCTGTTGTAGTGGTTAGAGAGAGAGACTGTTACCTCTGTCTGTTGTAGTGGTTAGAGAGAGAGAGACTGTTACCTCTGTCTGTTGTAGTGGTTAGAGAGAGAGAGAGAGACTGTTACCTCTGTCTGTTGTAGTGGTTAGAGAGAGAGAGACTGTTACCTCTGTCTGTTGTAGTGGTTAGAGAGAGAGAGGGACTGTTACCTCTGTCTGTTGTAGTGGTTAGAGAGAGAGAGAGACTGTTACCTCTGTCTGTTGTAGTGGTTAGAGAGAGACTGTTACCTCTGTCTGTTATAGTGGTTAGAGAGAGAGAGAGACTGTTACCTCTGTCTGTTGTAGTGGTTAGAGAGAGAGAGACTGATACCTCTGTCTGTTGTAGTGGTTAGAGAGAGACTGTTACCTCTGTCTGTTGTAGTGGTTAGAGAGAGAGGGACTGTTACCTCTGTCTGTTGTAGTGGTTAGAGAGAGAGAGAGACTGTTACCTCTGTCTGTTGTAGTGGTTAGAGAGAGACTGTTACCTCTGTCTGTTATAGTGGTTAGAGAGAGAGAGAGACTGTTACCTCTGTCTGTTGTAGTGGTTAGAGAGAGAGAGACTGATACCTCTGTCTGTTGTAGTGGTTAGAGAGAGACTGTTACCTCTGTCTGTTGTAGTGGTTAGAGAGAGAGGGACTGTTACCTCTGTCTGTTGTAGTGGTTAGAGAGAGAGAGACTGTTACCTCTGTCTGTTGTAGTGGTTAGAGAGAGAGGGACTGTTACCTCTGTCTGTTGTAGTGGTTAGAGAGAGAGAGACTGTTACCTCTGTCTGTTGTAGTGGTTAGAGAGAGACTGTTACCTCTGTCTGTTGTAGTGGTTAGAGAGAGAGAGAGACTGTTACCTCTGTCTGTTGTAGTGGTTAGAGAGAGAGAGACTGTTACCTCTGTCTGTTGTAGTGGTTAGAGAGAGAGACTGTTACCTCTGTCTGTTGTAGTGGTTAGAGAGAGAGAGACTGTTACCTCTGTCTGTTGTAGTGGTTAGAGAGAGAGACTGTTACCTCTGTCTGTTGTAGTGGTTAGAGAGAGACTGTTACCTCTGTCTGTTGTAGTGGTTAGAGAGAGACTGTTACCTCTGTCTGTTGTAGTGGTTAGAGAGAGAGAGACTGTTACCTCTGTCTGTTGTAGTGGTTAGAGAGAGAGAGACTGTTACCTCTGTCTGTTGTAGTGGTTAGAGAGAGACTGTTACCTCTGTCTGTTGTAGTGGTTAGAGAGAGAGAGAGAGAGACTGTTACCTCTGTCTGTTGTAGTGGTTAGAGAGAGAGAGACTGTTACCTCTGTCTGTTGTAGTGGTTAGAGAGAGAGAGAGACTGTTACCTCTGTCTGTTGTAGTGGTTAGAGAGAGAGAGAGAGATACTGTTACCTCTGTCTGTTGTAGTGGTTAGAGAGAGAGAGACTGTTACCTCTGTCTGTTGTAGTGGTTAGAGAGAGAGAGAGACTGTTACCTCTGTCTGTTGTAGTGGTTAGAGAGAGAGAGAGACTGATACCTCTGTCTGTTGTAGTGGTTAGAGAGAGACTGTTACCTCTGTCTGTTGTAGTGGTTAGAGAGAGAGAGAGACTGATACCTCTGTCTGTTGTAGTGGTTAGAGAGAGACTGTTACCTCTGTCTGTTGTAGTGGTTAGAGAGAGAATGTTACCTCTGTCTGTTGTAGTGGTTAGAGAGAGACTGTTACCTCTGTCTGTTGTAGTGGTTAGAGAGAGAGAGACTGTTACCTCTGTCTGTTGTAGTGGTTAGAGAGAGAGAGACTGTTACCTCTGTCTGTTGTAGTGGTTAGAGAGAGAGAGACTGTTACCTCTGTCTTGTAGTGGTCAGAGAGAGACTGTTACCTCTGTCTGTTGTAGTGGTTAGAGAGAGAGAGACTGTTACCTCTGTCTGTTGTAGTGGTTAGAGAGAGAGAGACTGTTACCTCTGTCTGTTGTAGTGGTTAGAGAGAGAGAGACTGTTACCTCTGTCTGTTGTAGTGGTTAGAGAGAGAGACTGTTACCTCTGTCTGTTGTAGTGGTTAGAGAGAGACTGTTACCTCTGTCTGTTGTAGTGGTTAGAGAGAGAGACTGTTACCTCTGTCTGTTGTAGTGGTTAGAGAGAGAGAGACTGTTACCTCTGTCTGTTGTAGTGGTTAGAGAGAGAGAGAGACTGTTACCTCTGTCTGTTGTAGTGGTTAGAGAGAGAGAGAGACTGTTACCTCTGTCTGTTGTAGTGGTTAGAGAGAGAGAGACTGTTACCTCTGTCTGTTGTAGTGGTTAGAGAGAGACTGTTACCTCTGTCTGTTGTAGTGGTTAGAGAGAGAGACTGTTACCTCTGTCTGTTGTAGTGGTCAGAGAGAGACTGTTACCTCTGTCTGTTGTAGTGGTTAGAGAGAGAGACTGTTACCTCTGTCTGTTGTAGTGGTTAGAGAGAGAGACTGTTACCTCTGTCTGTTGTAGTGGTTAGAGAGAGAGAGACTGTTACCTCTGTCTGTTGTAGTGGTTAGAGAGAGACTGTTACCTCTGTCTGTTGTAGTGGTTAGAGAGAGACTGTTACCTCTGTCTGTTGTAGTGGTTAGAGAGAGAGAGACTGTTACCTCTGTCTGTTGTAGTGGTTAGAGAGAGAGACTGTTACCTCTGTCTGTTATAGTGGTTAGAGAGAGAGAGACTGTTACCTCTGTCTGTTGTAGTGGTTAGAGAGAGAGACTGTTACCTCTGTCTGTTGTAGTGGTTAGAGAGAGACTGTTACCTCTGTCTGTTGTAGTGGTTAGAGAGAGACTGTTACCTCTGTCTGTTGTAGTGGTTAGAGAGAGACTGTTACCTCTGTCTGTTGTAGTGGTTAGAGAGAGAGAGACTGTTACCTCTGTCTGTTGTAGTGGTTAGAGAGAGAGACTGTTACCTCTGTCTGTTGTAGTGGTTAGAGAGAGACTGTTACCTCTGTCTGTTGTAGTGGTTAGAGAGAGAGACTGTTACCTCTGTCTGTTGTAGTGGTTAGAGAGAGAGAGACTGTTACCTCTGTCTGTTGTAGTGGTTAGAGAGAGAGAGACTGTTACCTCTGTCTGTTGTAGTGGTTAGAGAGAGAGACTGTTACCTCTGTCTGTTGTAGTGGTTAGAGAGAGAGACTGTTACATCTGTCTGTTGTAGTGGTTAGAGAGAGAGAGACTGTTACCTCTGTCTGTTGTAGTGGTTAGAGAGAGAGAGACTGTTACCTCTGTCTGTTGTAGTGGTTAGAGAGAGACTGTTACCTCTGTCTGTTGTAGTGGTTAGAGAGAGACTGTTACCTCTGTCTGTTGTAGTGGTTAGAGAGAGAGAGACTGTTACCTCTGTCTGTTGTAGTGGTTAGAGAGAGAGAGACTGTTACCTCTGTCTGTTGTAGTGGTTAGAGAGAGAGAGACTGTTACCTCTGTCTTGTAGTGGTCAGAGAGAGACTGTTACCTCTGTCTGTTGTAGTGGTTAGAGAGAGAGAGACTGTTACCTCTGTCTGTTGTAGTGGTTAGAGAGAGAGAGACTGTTACCTCTGTCTGTTGTAGTGGTTAGAGAGAGAGAGACTGTTACCTCTGTCTGTTGTAGTGGTTAGAGAGAGAGACTGTTACCTCTGTCTGTTGTAGTGGTTAGAGAGAGAGACTGTTACCTCTGTCTGTTGTAGTGGTTAGAGAGAGAGACTGTTACCTCTGTCTGTTGTAGTGGTTAGAGAGAGACTGTTACCTCTGTCTGTTGTAGTGGTTAGAGAGAGACTGTTACCTCTGTCTGTTGTAGTGGTTAGAGAGAGACTGTTACCTCTGTCTGTTGTAGTGGTTAGAGAGAGAGACTGTTACCTCTGTCTGTTGTAGTGGTTAGAGAGAGAGAGACTGTTACCTCTGTCTGTTGTAGTGGTTAGAGAGAGAGAGACTGTTACCTCTGTCTGTTGTAGTGGTTAGAGAGAGACTGTTACCTCTGTCTGTTGTAGTGGTTAGAGAGAGAGAGAGACTGTTACCTCTGTCTGTTGTAGTCCTTAGAGAGAGAGAGAGACTGTTACCTCTGTCTGTTGTAGTGGTTAGAGAGAGAGACTGTTACCTCTGTCTGTTGTAGTGGTTAGAGAGAGAGACTGTTACCTCTGTCTGTTGTAGTGGTTAGAGAGAGAGACTGTTACCTCTGTCTGTTATAGTGGTTAGAGAGAGACTGTTACCTCTGTCTGTTGTAGTGGTCAGAGAGAGACTGTTACCTCTGTCTGTTGTAGTGGTTAGAGAGAGACTGTTACCTCTGTCTGTTGTAGTGGTTAGAGAGAGAGACTGTTACCTCTGTCTGTTGTAGTGGTTAGAGAGAGAGACTGTTACCTCTGTCTGTTGTAGTGGTTAGAGAGAGAGAGACTGTTACCTCTGTCTGTTGTAGTGGTTAGAGAGAGAGAGACTGTTACCTCTGTCTGTTGTAGTGGTTAGAGAGAGAGAGACTGTTACCTCTGTCTGTTGTAGTGGTCAGAGAGAGACTGTTACCTCTGTCTGTTATAGTGGTTAGAGAGAGAGACTGTTACCTCTGTCTGTTGTAGTGGTTAGAGAGAGAGAGACTGTTACCTCTGTCTGTTGTAGTGGTTAGAGAGAGAGACTGTTACCTCTGTCTGTTGTAGTGGTTAGAGAGAGAGAGACTGTTACCTCTGTCTGTTATAGTGGTTAGAGAGAGAGAGACTGTTACCTCTGTCTGTTGTAGTGGTTAGAGAGAGAGAGACTGTTACCTCTGTCTGTTGTAGTGGTTAGAGAGAGAGAGACTGTTACCTCTGTCTGTTGTAGTGGTTAGAGAGAGACTGTTACCTCTGTCTGTTGTAGTGGTTAGAGAGAGAGAGACTGTTACCTCTGTCTGTTGTAGTGGTTAGAGAGAGAGACTGTTACCTCTGTCTGTTGTAGTGGTTAGAGAGAGAGAGACTGTTACCTCTGTCTGTTGTAGTGGTTAGAGAGAGAGAGACTGTTACCTCTGTCTGTTGTAGTGGTTAGAGAGAGAGACTGTTACCTCTGTCTGTTGTAGTGGTTAGAGAGAGACTGTTACCTCTGTCTGTTGTAGTGGTTAGAGAGAGACTGTTACCTCTGTCTGTTGTAGTGGATAGAGAGAGAGAGACTGTTACCTCTGTCTGTTGTAGTGGTTAGAGAGAGACTGTTACCTCTGTCTGTTGTAGTGGTTAGAGAGAGAGAGACTGTTACCTCTGTCTGTTGTAGTGGTTAGAGAGAGAGAGACTGTTACCTCTGTCTGTTGTAGTGGTTAGAGAGAGAGAGACTGTTACCTCTGTCTGTTGTAGTGGTTAGAGAGAGAGACTGTTACCTCTGTCTGTTGTAGTGGTTAGAGAGAGACTGTTACCTCTGTCTGTTGTAGTGGTTAGAGAGAGACTGTTACCTCTGTCTGTTGTAGTGGTTAGAGAGAGACTGTTACCTCTGTCTGTTGTAGTGGTTAGAGAGAGAGAGACTGTTACCTCTGTCTGTTGTAGTGGTTAGAGAGAGACTGTTACCTCTGTCTGTTGTAGTGGTTAGAGAGAGAGACTGTTACCTCTGTCTGTTGTAGTGGTTAGAGAGAGACTGTTACCTCTGTCTGTTGTAGTGGTTAGAGAGAGAGACTGTTACCTCTGTCTGTTGTAGTGGTTAGAGAGAGAGAGACTGTTACCTCTGTCTGTTATAGTGGTTAGAGAGAGACTGTTACCTCTGTCTGTTGTAGTGGTTAGAGAGAGAGAGACTGTTACCTCTGTCTGTTGTAGTGGTTAGAGAGAGAGAGACTGATACCTCTGTCTGTTGTAGTGGTTAGAGAGAGACTGTTACCTCTGTCTGTTGTAGTGGTTAGAGAGAGAGAGACTGTTACCTCTGTCTGTTATAGTGGTTAGAGAGAGAGAGAGACTGTTACCTCTGTCTGTTGTAGTGGTTAGAGAGAGACTGTTACCTCTGTCTGTTGTAGTGGTTAGAGAGAGAGACTGTTACCTCTGTCTGTTGTAGTGGTTAGAGAGAGAGAGACTGTTACCTCTGTCTGTTGTAGTGGTTAGAGAGAGAGAGACTGTTACCTCTGTCTGTTGTAGTGGTTAGAGAGAGAGAGACTGTTACCTCTGTCTGTTGTAGTGGTTAGAGAGAGAGAGACTGATACCTCTGTCTGTTGTAGTGGTTAGAGAGAGACTGTTACCTCTGTCTGTTGTAGTGGTTAGAGAGAGAGAGACTGTTACCTCTGTCTGTTGTAGTGGTTAGCGAGAGACTGTTACCTCTGTCTGTTGTAGTGGTTAGAGAGAGAGACTGTTACCTCTGTCTGTTGTAGTGGTTAGAGAGAGAATGTTACCTCTGTCTGTTGTAGTGGTTAGAGAGAGAGAGACTGTTACCTCTGTCTGTTGTAGTGGTTAGAGAGAGAGAGAGACTGTTACCTCTGTCTGTTGTAGTGGTCAGAGAGAGACTGTTACCTCTGTCTGTTGTAGTGGTTAGAGAGAGAGAGAGACTGTTACCTCTGTCTGTTGTAGTGGTTAGAGAGAGAGAGACTGTTACCTCTGTCTGTTGTAGTGGTTAGAGAGAGAGAGGGACTGTTACCTCTGTCTGTTGTAGTGGTTAGAGAGAGACTGTTACCTCTGCCTGTTGTAGTGGTTAGAGAGAGACTGTTACCTCTGTCTGTTGTAGTGGTTAGAGAGAGAGAAACTGTTACCTCTGTCTGTTGTAGTGGTTAGAGAGAGAGAGACTGTTACCTCTGTCTGTTGTAGTGGTTAGAGAGAGAGAGACTGTTACCTCTGTCTGTTGTAGTGGTTAGAGAGAGAGAGACTGTTACCTCTGTCTGTTGTAGTGGTTAGAGAGAGAGAGAGACTGTTACCTCTGTCTGTTGTAGTGGTTAGAGAGAGAGAGACTGTTACCTCTGTCTGTTGTAGTGGTTAGAGAGAGACTGTTACCTCTGTCTGTTGTAGTGGTTAGAGAGAGAGAGACTGTTACCTCTGTCTGTTGTAGTGGTTAGAGAGAGAGAGACTGTTACCTCTGTCTGTTGTAGTGGTTAGAGAGAGAGACTGTTACCTCTGTCTGTTGTAGTGGTTAGAGAGAGAGACTGTTACCTCTGTCTGTTGTAGTGGTTAGAGAGAGAGACTGTTACCTCTGTCTGTTGTAGTGGTTAGAGAGAGACTGTTACCTCTGTCTGTTGTAGTGGTTAGAGAGAGAGAGACTGTTACCTCTGTCTGTTGTAGTGGTTAGAGAGAGAGAGACTGTTACCTCTGTCTGTTGTAGTGGTTAGAGAGAGAGAGACTGTTACCTCTGTCTGTTGTAGTGGTTAGAGAGACTGTTACCTCTGTCTGTTATAGTGGTTAGAGAGAGAGACTGTTACCTCTGTCTGTTGTAGTGGTCAGAGAGAGAGACTGTTACCTCTGTCTGTTGTAGTGGTTAGAGAGAGAGACTGTTACCTCTGTCTGTTGTAGTGGTTAGAGAGAGAGAGACTGTTACCTCTGTCTGTTGTAGTGGTTAGAGAGAGACTGTTACCTCTGTCTGTTGTAGTGGTTAGAGAGAGAGAGACTGTTACCTCTGAACTATAGCTATGTCTTGTGTGTGTGGGGGGGTTTTTATATATGTGTGTGTGGTTATAACGGTAGGTCATAATGGTAGGTTGTAACGGTAGGTAATACTAACGGTAGGTAAAAATAACGGTAGGTAATAACAGTAGGTAATAACGGTAGTTAATATTGGTAGGTAATAATGCTAGGTTATAATGGTAGCAAATAATGGTATGTAAAAATGATATATCTAAATATAATTAATTATGAGGAATCCATTCCTCTGCACCAGTGATGTGAAGAGAAAGAAAGACTGGGACACTTTGGGCAAAAACACAAGTGAACCAGTCAGTCCCCATGCGTGGTCTACTGGTCACAACAAACAGGAACATTAACTATGTCTTGTGTGTGTGGGAGGGTGTGTGTGTGTGTGTGTGTGTGTGTGTGTGTGTGTGTGTGTGTGTGTGTGTGTGTGTGTGTGTGTGTGTGTGTGTGTGTGTGTGTGTGTGTGTGTGTGTGTGTGTGTGTGTGTGTGTGTGTGTGTGTGTGTGTGTGTGTGTGTGTGTGTGTGTGTATCGCTGGTGTGTGTGGTGATTCAGAGCGAGACCAGGACCAATCCAACCCCCCAGCAGCAGACAGGGGGAAGGACAAAGTCAACCAGGTAGAGACAGAGGACAGCAGAGTGGACTGGCATCAACACACACACACACACACACACACACACACACACCCACACACACACACACACACACACACAAACAGTCTACACACAGAAACACATACACACACACAAACACACACGCGGACTACACACAGACACACACAAAGACACACAAACACGGACTACACACACACACACACAACACGTGGACGACGAACAACCTAATGATATGTAACAGGAAGTAACATAGTGTTCTTTATATTATGTGGTAACTCTGGAACAGGAAGTAACATAGTGTTCTTCATATGATGTGGTAACTCTGTTACAGGAAGTAACATAGTGTTCTACATATGATGTGGTAACTCTGGAACAGGAAGTAACATAGTGTTCTTCATATGATGTGGTAACTCTGGAACAGGAAGTAACATAGTGTTCTTTATATTATGTGGTAACTCTGGAACAGGAAGTAACATAGTGTTCTTCATATGATGTGGTAACTCTGGAACAGGAAGTAACATAGTGTTCTTTATATGATGTGGTAACTCTGGAACAGGAAGTAACATAGTGTTCTTTATATGATGTGGTAACTCTGGAACAGGAAGTAACATAGTGTTCTTTATATGATGTGGTAACTCTGGAACAGGAAGTAACATAGTGTTCTTTATATGATGTGGTATCTCTGGAACAGGAAGTAACATAGTGTTCTACATATGATGTGGTATCTCTGGAACAGGAAGTAACATAGTGTTCTTTATATGATGTGGTATCTCTGGAACAGGAAGTAACATAGTGTTCTACATATGATGTGGTATCTCTGGAACAGGAAGTAACATAGTGTTCTACATATGATGTGGTAACTCTGGAACAGGAAGTAACATAGTGTTCTACATATGATGTGGTAACTCTGGAACAGGAAGTAACATAGTGTTCTTCATATGATGTGGTAACTCTGGAACAGGAAGTAACATAGTTTTCTACATATGATGTGGTATCTCTGGAACAGGAAGTAACATAGTGTTCTACATATGATGTGGTATCTCTGGAACAGGAAGTAACATAGTGTTCTACATATGATGTGGTAACTCTGGAACAGGAAGTAACATAGTGTTCTTCATATGATGTGGTAACTCTGGAACAGGAAGTAACATAGTGTTCTTCATATGATGTGGTATCTCTGGAACAGGAAGTAACATAGTGTTCTTCATATGATGTGGTAACTCTGGAACAGGAAGTAACATAGTGTTCTTCATATGATGTGGTAACTCTGGAACAGGAAGTAACATAGTGTTCTTCATATGATGTGGTAACTCTGGAACAGGAAGTAACATAGTGTTCTTCATATGATATGGTAACTCTGGAACAGGAAGTAACATAGTGTTCTTTATATTATGTGGTAACTCTGGAACAGGAAGTAACATAGTGTTCTTCATATGATGTGGTAACTCTGGAACAGGAAGTAACATAGTGTTCTTCATATGATGTGGTAACTCTGGAACAGGAAGTAACATAGTGTTCTACATATGATGTGGTAACTCTGGAACAGGAAGTAACATAGTGTTCTACATATGATGTGGTAACTCTGGAACAGGAAGTAACATAGTGTTCTTCATATGATGTGGTAACTCTGGAACAGGAAGTAACATAGTGTTCTACATATGATGTGGTAACTCTGGAACAGGAAGTAGCATAGTGTTCTTCATATGATGTGGTAACTCTGGAACAGGAAGTAACATAGTGTTCTTCATATGATGTGGTAACTCTGGAACAGGAAGTAACATAGTGTTCTTCATATGATGTGGTATCTCTGGAACAGGAAGTAGCATAGTGTTCTTCATATGATGTGGTAACTCTGGAACAGGAAGTAACATAGTGTTCTACATATGATTAGGTAACTCTGGAACAGGAAGTAACATAGTGTTCTTCATATGATGTGGTAACTCTGGAACAGGAAGTAACATAGTGTTCTTCATATGATGTGGTAACTCTGGAACAGGAAGTAACATAGTGTTCTACATATGATGTGGTAACTCTGGAACAGGAAGTAACATAGTGTTCTACATATGATGTGGTAACTCTGGAACAGGAAGTAACATAGTGTTCTACATATGATGTGGTAACTCTGGAACAGGAAGTAACATAGTGTTCTTCATATGATGTGGTAACTCTGGAACAGGAAGTAACATAGTGTTCTACATATGATTAGGTAACTCTGGAACAGGAAGTAACATAGTGTTCTTCATATGATGTGGTAACTCTGGAACAGGAAGTAACATAGTGTTCTTCATATGATGTGGTAACTCTGGAACAGGAAGTAACATAGTGTTCTACATATGATGTGGTAACTCTGGAACAGGAAGTAACATAGTGTTCTACATATGATGTGGTAACTCTGGAACAGGAAGTAACATAGTGTTCTACATATGATGTGGTAACTCTGGAACAGGAAGTAACATAGTGTTCTTCATATGATGTGGTAACTCTGGAACAGGAAGTAACATAGTGTTCTACATATGATGTGGTAACTCTGGAACAGGAAGTAACATAGTGTTCTACATATGATGTGGTAACTCTGGAACAGGAAGTAACATAGTGTTCTTCATATGATGTGGTAACTCTGGAACAGGAAGTAACATAGTGTTCTTCATATGATGTGGTAACTCTGGAACAGGAAGTAACATAGTGTTCTAAATATGATGTGGTAACTCTGGAACAGGAAGTAACATAGTGTTCTACATATGATGTGGTAACTCTGGAACAGGAAGTAACATAGTGTTCTTCATATGATGTGGTAACTCTGGAACAGGAAGTAACATAGTGTTCTTCATATGATGTGGTAACTCTGGAACAGGAAGTGACATAGTGTTCTTCATATGATGTGGTAACTCTGGAACAGGAAGTAACATAGTGTTCTTCATATGATGTGGTAACTCTGGAACAGGAAGTAACATAGTGTTCTTCATATGATGTGGTAACTTTGGAACAGGAAGTAGCATAGTGTTCTTCATATGATGTGGTAACTCTGGAACAGGAAGTAACATAGTGTTCTTCATATGATGTGGTAACTCTGGAGGGGGAAGTCACGTGTGTGTGTTCTGGTGCCAAGTTCTTTGTAGTGATTGGATGAAAGTGGGCACACTAAACAAGGCTGGTGGGCGTATTTCTGGCGACAGAGAGAGAGAGGAGAGAAGTGGGCTGAGGACGTAGAAGAACAGAGCAGTGGGCTGATGACATAGAAGAACAGAGCAGTGGGCTGAGGAAGTAGAAGAACAGAGCAGTGGGCTGAGGAAGTAGAAGAACAGAGCAGAGGGCTGGGGACGTAGAAGAACAGAGCAGAGGGCTGGGGACATAGAAGAACAGAGCAGAGGGCTGAGGAAGTAGAAGAACAGAGCAGAGGGCTGAGGACATAGAAGAACAGAGCAGTGGGCTGAGGACATAGAAGAACGGAGCAGAGGGCTGAGGACATAGAAGAACAGAGCAGTGGGCTGAGGACATAGAAGAACAGAGCAGAGGGCTGAGGACATAGAAGAACAGAGCAGAGGGCTGAGGACATAGAAGTACAGAGCAGAGGGCTGAGGACATAGAAGAACAGAGCAGAGGGCTGATGACATAGAAGAACAGAGCAGTGGGCTGAGGAAGTAGAAGAACAGAGCAGAGGGCTGGGGACATAGAAGAACAGAGCAGAGGGCTGAGGAAGTAGAAGAACAGAGCAGAGGGCTGAGGACATAGAAGAACAGAGCAGTGGGCTGAGGACATAGAAGAACGGAGCAGAGGGCTGAGGACATAGAAGAACAGAGCAGTGGGCTGAGGACATAGAAGAACAGAGCAGAGGGCTGAGGACATAGAAGAACAGAGCAGAGGGCTGAGGAAGTAGAAGAACAGAGCAGAGGGCTGAGGACATAGAAGAACAGAGCAGTGGGCTGAGGACATAGAAGAACGGAGCAGAGGGCTGAGGACATAGAAGAACAGAGCAGTGGGCTGAGGACATAGAAGAACAGAGCAGAGGGCTGAGGACATAGAAGAACAGAGCAGAGGGCTGAGGACATAGAAGTACAGAGCAGAGGGCTGAGGACATAGAAGAACAGAGCAGAGGGCTGAGGACATAGAAGAACAGAGCAGTGGGCTGAGGAAGTAGAAGAACAGAGCAGTGGGCTGAGGAAGTAGAAGAACAGAGCAGTGGGCTGGGGATATAGAAGAACAGAGCAGTGGGTTGGGGATATAGAAGAACAGAGCAGTGGGCTGAGGAAGTAGAAGAACAGAGCAGTGGGTTGAGGAAGTAGAAGAACCGAGCAGAGGGCTGAGGAAGTAGAAGAACAGAGCTGAGGGCTGAGGACATAGAAGAACAGAGCAGTGGGCTGAGGAAGTAGAAGAACAGAGCAGTGGGCTGGGGATATAGAAGAACAGAGCAGTGGGTTGGGGATATAGAAGAACAGAGCAGTGGGCTGAGGAAGTAGAAGAACAGAGCAGTGGGCTGAGGAAGTAGAAGAACAGAGCAGAGGGCTGAGGACATAGAAGAACAGAGCAGTGGGCTGGGGATATAGAAGAACAGAGCAGTGGGCTGAGGAAGTAGAAGAACAGAGCAGTGGGCTGGGGATATAGAAGAACAGAGCAGTGGGCTGAGGAAGTAGAAGAACAGAGCAGTGGACTGAGGAAGTAGAAGAACAGAGCAGTGGGCTGGGGATATAGAAGAACAGAGCAGTGGGCTGAGGAAGTAGAAGAACAGAGCAGAGGGCTGAGGAAGTAGAAGAACAGAGCAGAGGGCCGAGGAAGTAGAAGAACAGAGCAGTGGACTGAGGAAGTAGAAGAACAGAGCAGTGGACTGAGGAAGTAGAAGAACAGAGCAGTGGGTTGAGGAAGTAGAAGAACCGAGCAGAGGGCTGAGGAAGTAGAAGAACAGAGCTGAGGGCTAATGAGGTAGAAGAACAGAGCAGTGGTCTGAGGAAGTAGAAGAACAGAGCAGTGGGCTGAGGAAGTAGAAGAACAGAGCAGAGGGCTGAGGAAGTAGAAGAACAGAGCAGAGGGCTGAGGAAGTAGAAGAACAGAGCAGTGGGCTGAGGAAGTAGAAGAACAGAGCAGAGGGCTGAGGAAGTAGAAGAACAGAGCAGTGGGCTGAGGAAGTAGAAGAACAGAGCAGTGGGCTGAGGAAGTAGAGGAACAGAGCAGTGGGCTGAGGAAGTAGAAGAACAGAGCAGAGGGTTGGGGATATAGAAGAACAGAGCAGTGGGCTGGGGATATAGAAGAACAGAGCAGTGGGTTGGGGATATAGAAGAACAGAGCAGAGGGCTGAGGAAGTAGAAGAACAGAGCAGAGGGCTGAGGAAGTAGAAGAACAGAGCAGTGGGCTGAGGAAGTAGAAGAACAGAGCAGAGGGCTGAGGAAGTAGAAGAACAGAGCAGAGGGCTGAGGAAGTAGAAGAACAGAGCAGTGGGCTGAGGAGGTAGAAGAACGGAGCAGTGGACTGGGGATGTAGAAGAACAGAGCAGTGGGCTGAGGACATAGAAGAGCAGAGCAGTGGGCTGAGGAAGTAGAAGAACAGAGCAGTGGGCTGAGGAAGTAGAAGAACAGAAGGGATCCAATATGGTCCACATCCTGGTTGAAACCATGTAATGTTGAGGATGAACCAGAATTACTTTTCTTCTAAATTAACAGTCTGCTATGGTACGTACTTGACAACCAAGTATATACATATATATATATACACAGTGAAACAAAGCATTAGGAACACCTAGGGCTTTGTCAGTCATGATATTTTGTCAGCCGGTTATTGTCATAATGTCACGCCCTGGCCTTAGTTATCTTTGATTTCTTTATTATTTTAGTTAGGTCAGGGTTTGACATGGGTGATGTTTATGTGTTTTTGTCTCGTCTTGTGTGGTTGTATTGTCTAGGGGGTTTTGGCAGAGTTTATGGGGTTGTGTTCAGTGTAGGTGTCTAGGTATGTCCATGGTTGCCTGAGTGGTTCTTAATCAGAGACAGCTGTCTATCGTTGTCTCTGATTGGGAGCCATATTTTAAGGCAGCCATAGGCATTAGGCAGGTTGTGGGTAATTGTCTATGTCTAAACGTTAGTAGCTTGTGTCTGCACTTTCGTTTGGTAGCTTCACGGTTGTTTTTGTTAGTTTGTAAAAGTGTTTAGTCTTCGTGTTCATCTTCTTCTCTCAATAAAAAGGCAGATGTATTGGTATCGCGCTGCGCCTTGGTCCTCTCTTCCACCAGAAGAAGATGTATTGGTATCGCGCTGTGCCTTGGTCCTCTCTTCCACCAGAAGAAGATGTATTGGTATCGCGCTGCGCCTTGGTCCTCTCTTCCACCAGAAGAAGATGTATTGGTATCACGCTGTGCCTTGGTCCTCTCTTCCACCAGAAGAAGATGTATTGGTATCGCGCTGCGCCTTGGTCCTCTCTTCCACCAGAAGAAGATGTATTGGTATCGCGCTGTGCCTTGGTCCTCTCTTCCACCAGAAGAAGATGTATTGGTATCGCGCTGCGCCTTGGTCCTCTCTTCCACCAGAAGAAGATGTATTGGTATCGCGCTGCGCCTTGGTCCTCTCTTCCACCAGAAGAAGATGTATTGGTATCACGCTGTGCCTTGGTCCTCTCTTCCACCAGAAGAAGATGTATTGGTATCGCGCTGAGCCTTGGTCCTCTCTTCCACCAGAAGAAGATGTATTGGTATCACGCTGTGCCTTGGTCCTCTCTTCCACCAGAAGAAGATGTATTGGTATCGCGCTGCGCCTTGGTCCTCTCTTCCACCAGAAGAAGATGTATTCGTATCACGCTGCGCCTTGGCCCTCTCTTCCACCAGAAGACTATCGTGACACATAAACAGACTGCCGGTCTCACGGTAACTGACCGTTAATGAAACATAAACAGGTTTAGCGTCTCCAGGCCTCCACTCATACAAATAAAATACTACGCTATTGGAAGCATAATCATGCAGTGTTTATCAGATGTTACTGCAGGTTTAATGAAACGCTTGTGTTCCTCTCTCCAACAGTGTAGTAATGTTTATCAGATGTTACTGCAGGTAGAATGAAACGCTTGTGTTCCTCTCTCCAACAGTGTAGTAATGTTTAACAGATGTTACTGCAGGTTTAATGAAACGCTTGTGTTCCTCACTCCAACAGTGTAGTAATGTTTATCAGATGTTACTGCAGGTTTAATGAAACGCTTGTGTTCCTCACTCCAACAGTGTAGTAATGTTTATCAGATGTTACTGCAGGTTTAATGAAACGCTTGTGTTCCTCACTCCAACAGTGTAGTAATGTTTATCAGATGTTACTGCAGGTAGAACGAAACGCTTGTGTTCATCGCTCCAACAGTGCATTAATATCTGGCAATTTCTCACATGGAATAGTTTTAATTTCTCAGAACAAGAATAGACCAAAGAGATTCAGAAGAAAGTTCTTTGTTTCTGGACATTGGTTTCTGGCTAGCATAATTTCTGGACATTGGTTTCTGGCTAACATAATTGCAAAAGGGTTTTCTAATGATCAATTAGCCTTTTAAAATTATAAACTTGGATTAGCTAACACAGCGTGCCATTGGAACACAGGAGTGATGGTTGCTGATAATGGGCCTCTGTACGCCTATGTAGATATTACAATAAAAAATCAGCCGTTTCCAGCTACAATAGTCATTTACAATATTACCAATGTCTACACTGTATTTCTGATCAATTTGATGTTATTTTAATGGACAAAAAATTATCTTCTCTTTCAAAAACAAGGACATTTCTAAGTGACCCCAAACTTTTGAACGGTAGTGTGTATATATGTTTATACACTACCAGTTAAAAGTTTGGACACACCTACTCATTGAAAGGTTTTTCTTTATTTTTACTATTTTCTACATTGTAGAATAATAATGAAGACATCAAAACTATGAAATAACACATGAAATCACGTAGTAACCAAAAAAGGCCTGATTCACACAGTCTGATTCACACAGTCTGATTCACACAGTCTGATTCACACAGTCTGATTCACACAGTCTGATTCACACAGCCTGATTCACACAGCCTGATTCACACAGCCTGATTCACACAGCCTGATTCACACAGTCTGATTCACACAGTCTGATTCACACAGTCTGATTCACACAGTCTGATTCACACAGTCTGATTCACACAGTCTGATTCACACAGCCTGATTCACTCAGTCTGATTCACTGAGTCTGATTCAAACAGCCTGATTCACACAGCCTGATTCACACAGCCTGATTCACACAGACTGATTCACACAGCCTGATTCACACAGCCTGATTCACACAGTCTTATTCACACAGCCTGATTCACACAGTCTGATTCACACAGTCTGATTCACACAGTCTGATTCACACAGTCTGATTCACACAGCCTGTTTCACACAGCCTGTTTCACACAGTCTGTTTCGCACGGTCTGTTTCACACAGTCTGATTCACACAGTCTGTTTCACACAGTCTGATTCACACAGTCTCCTCTGAACAGTTGATGTTGACATGTGTCTGTAACTTGAACTCTGCGAACGATTTATTTGGCCTGCAATCTGATGTGCAGTTAACTCTAATGAACTTTTCCTCTGCAGCAGAGGTAACTCTGGGTCTTCCTTTCCTGTGGCGGTCCTCATGAGAGACAGTATCATCATAGCGCTTGATGGTTTTTGCGACTGCACTTGAAGAAACTTTTGAAGTTCTTGAAAATGTTTCGGATTGACTAACCTTCATGTCTTAAAGTAATGATGGACTGTTGTTTCTCTTTGCTTATTTGAGCTGTTTTTGCCATAATATGGACTTGGTCTTTTACCAAATAGGGCAATCTTCTGTATACCACCCCTACCGTGTCACAACACAATTGATTGGCTCAAACGCATTAAGGAAAGAAAATCCACTAATTAACTTTTAACAAGGCACACCTGTTAATTGAAATGCATTCCAGGTGACTACATAATTAGCTGGTTGAGAGAATGCCAAGAATGTGCAACTCCGTCATCAAGGCAAAGGGTGGCTACTTTGAAGAATCTCAAATATAAAATATATTTAGATTTGTTAAAGACTTTTTTGGTTAGTACATGTATTCATACGTGTTATTTCATACATGTGATGTCTTCAATATTATTCTACAATGTAGAAAATAGTAAAAATATAGAAAAACCCTTAATTGAGTAGGTGTGTCCAAACTTTTAACTGGTCAACGAGATTGAAACAGTCTGCCGACTGGTCATATATAGCATGGCCGACACTATCTGGTCCTATCTGGTCGGCAGAATACAGGAGAGATAGAATACAGGAGAGATAGAGAGGTAGGATAGGAGACAGGAGAGTTAGAGGGTAAAGGGTAGAATAGGAGACAGGAGATATAGAGAGGTAGAGGGTAGGATAGGAGACAGGAGATATAGAGAGGTAGAGGGTAGGATAGAATACAGGAGAGGTAGAGGGTAAAGGGTAGGATAGGAGACAGGAGAGATAGAGAGGTAGAGGGTAGGATAGGAGACAGGAGATATGTAGAGGGTAAAGGGTAGGATAGGAGACAGGAGAGATAGAGAGGTAGAGGGTAAGATAGGAGACAGGAGAGATAGAGAGGTAGAGGGTAAGATAGGAGACAGGAGAGATAGAGAGGTAGAGGGTAGGATAGGAGACAGGAGATATGTAGAGGGTAAAGGGTAGGATAGGAGACAGGAGAGATAGAGAGGTAGAGGGTAGGATAGGAGACAGGAGATATGTAGAGGGTAAAGGGTAGGATAGGAGACAGGAGAGATAGAGAGGTAGAGGGTAGGATAGGAGACAGGAGAGATAGAGAGGTAGAGGGTAAGATAGGACACAGGAGAGATAGAGAGGTAGAGGGTAAGATAGGAGACAGGAGAGATGTAGAGGGTAAGATAGGAGACAGGAGAGATGTAGAGGGTAGGATAGAAGACAGGAGATATGTAGAGGGTAAAGGTGTAGCGGGGGAGCAGGGAGAGAGAAGGGTGGGGGAGAGGAGAAAGAGAGGAGATAAACGCTGAGTAAGGGAGAGGTAGAGGGTAGGATGGGGAAAGAGAGACTTAGACAGTAGAGTGGTGGAGAGGTGGAGAGGTAGGATGGGGAGAGAGAGAGAGGCTTAGACAGTAGAGTGGTGGAGAGGTAGAGGGTAGGATGGGGAGAGAGAGAGAGAGAGGTTTAGACAGTAGAGTGATGGAGAGGTAGAGGGTAGGATGGGGAGAGAGAGGTTTAGACAGTAGAGTGGTGGAGAGGTAGAGGGTAGGATGGGGAGAGAGAGAGAGGTTTAGACAGTAGAGTGGGGGAGAGGTAGAGGGTAGGATGGGGAGAGAGAGAGGTTTAGACAGTAGAGTGGTGGAGAGGTAGAGGGTGGGATGGGGAGAGAGAGAGGTTTAGACAGTAGAGTGGTGGAGAGGTAGAGGGTAGGATGGGGAGAGAGAGAAGTTTAGACAGTAGAGTGGTGGAGAGGTAGAGGGTAGGATGGGAGAGAGAGAGGTTTAGACAGTAGAGTGGGGGAGAGGTAGAGGGTAGGATGGGGAGAGAGAGAGAGAGGCTTAGACAGTGGAGTGGTGGAGAGGTAGAGGGTAGGATGGGGAGAGAGGTTTAGACAGTAGAGTGGTGGAGAGGTAGAGGGTAGGATGGGGAGAGAGGTTTAGACAGTAGAGTGGTGGAGAAGTAGAGGGTAGGATGGAGAGAGATGTTTAGACAGTAGAGTGGTGGAGAGGTAGAGGGAAGGATGGGGAGAGAGAGAGGTTTAGACAGTAGAGTGGTGGAGAGGTAGAGGGTAGGATGGGGAGAGAGAGGTTTAGACAGTAGAGTGGTGGTGAGGTAGAGGGTAGGAAGGGGAGAGAGGTTTAGACAGTAGAGTGGTGGAGAGGTAGAGGGTAGGATGGGGAGAGAGAGAGGTTTAGACAGTAGAGTGGTGGAGAGGTAGAGGGTAGGATGGGAGAGAGAGGTTTAGACAGTAGAGTGGTGGAGAGGTAGAGGGTAGGATGGGGAGAGAGAGAGGTTTAGACAGTAGAGTGGGGGAGAGGTAGAGGGTAGGATGGAGAGAGAGAGGTTTAGACAGTAGAGTGGTGGAGAGGGAGAGGGTAGGATGGGGAGAGAGAGGTTTAGACAGTAGAGTGGTGGAGAGGTAGAGGGTAGGATGGGGAGAGAGAGAGAGGTTTAGACAGTAGAGTGGTGGAGAGGTAGAGGGTAGGATGGGGAGAGAGAGAGGTTTAGACAGTAGAGTGGTGGATAGGTAGAGGGTAGGATGGGGAGAGAGAGGTTTAGACAGTGGAGTGGGGGAGAGGTAGAGGGTAGGATGGGGAGAGAGAGGTTTAGACAGTAGAGTGGGGGAGAGGTAGAGGGTAGGATGGGGAGAGAGGTTAAGACAGTAGAGTGGGGGAGAGGTAGAGGGTAGGATGGGGGAGAGAGAGAGAGGTTTAGACAGTAGAGTGGTGGAGAGGTAGAGGGTAGGATGGGGAGAGAGAGGTTTAGACAGTAGAGTGGTGGAGAGGTAGAGGGTAGGATGGGGGAGAGAGAGAGGTTTAGACAGTAGAGTGGTGGAGAGGTAGAGGGTAGGATGGGGAGAGAGGTTTAGACAGTAGAGTGGTGGAGAGGTAGAGGGTAGGGTGGGAGAGAGAGAGGTTTAGACAGTAGAGTGGTGGAGAGGTACAGGGTAGGATGGGGGAGAGAGAGAGGTTTAGACAGTAGAGTGGGGAGAGGTAGAGGGTAGGATGGGAGAGAGAGAGATTTAGACAGTAGAGTGGTAGAGAGGTAGAGGGTAGGATGGGAGAGAGAGGTTTGGACAGTAGAGTGGTGGAGAGGTAGAGGGTAGGATGGGGAGAGAGAGGTTTAGACAGTAGAGTGGTGGAGAGGTAGAGGGTAGGATAGAGAGAGAGGTTTAGACAGTAGAGTGGTGGAGAGGTAGAGGGTAGGATGAGGGAGAGAGAGAGGTTTAGACAGTAGAGTGGTGGAGAGGTAGAGGGTAGGATGGGGAGAGAGAGAGGTTTAGACAGTAGAGTGGGGGAGAGGTAGAGGGTAGGATGGGGAGAGAGAGGTTTAGACAGTGGAGTGGGGGAGAGGTAGAGGGTAGGATGGAGAGAGAGAGGTTTAGACAGTAGAGTGGTGGAGAGGTAGAGGGTAGGATGTGGAGAGAGAGGTTTAGACAGTAGAGTGGTGGAGAGGTAGAGGGTAGGATGGGGAGAGAGAGGTTTAGACAGTAGAGTGATGGAGAGGTAGAGGGTAGGATGGGGAGAGAGAGGTTTAGACAGTAGAGTGGGGGAGAGGTAGAGGGTAGGATGGGGAAAGAGAGTGTAGACAGTGGAGTGGTGGAGAGGTAGAGTGTAGGATGGGGAGAGAGAGATAGAGAGACTTAGACAGTAGAGTGGTGGAGAGGTAGAGGGTAGGATGGGGAGAGAGAGAGGTTTAGACAGTAGAGTGGTGGAGAGGTAGAGGGTAGGATGGGGAGAGAGAGGTTTAGACAGTGGAGTGGGGGAAAGGTAGAGGGTAGGATGGGGAGAGAGAGGTTTAGACAGTAGAGTGGGGGAGAGGTAGAGGGTAGGATGGGGAGAGAGGTTTAGACAGTAGAGTGGGGGAGAGGTAGAGGGTAGGATGGGGGAGAGAGAGAGAGGTTTAGACAGTAGAGTGGTGGAGAGGTAGAGGGTAGGATGGGGAGAGAGAGGTTTAGACAGTAGAGTGGTGGAGAGGTAGAGGGTAGGATGGGGAGAGAGGTTTAGACAGTAGAGTGGTGGAGAGGTAGAGGGTAGGGTGGGGAGAGAGAGACTTAGACAGTAGAGTGGTGGAGAGGTAGAGGGTAGGAATGGGGAGAGAGGTTTAGACAGTAGAGTGGTGGAGAGGTAGAGGGTAGGATGGGGAGAGAGAGAGAGAGGTTTAGACAGTAGAGTGGTGGAGAGGTAGAGGGTAGGATGGGAGAGAGAGAGGTTTAGACAGTAGAGTGGTGGAGAGGTACAGGGTAGGATGGGGGAGAGAGAGAGGTTTAGACAGTAGAGTGGGGAGAGGTAGAGGGTAGGATGGGAGAGAGAGAGATTTAGACAGTAGAGTGGTAGAGAGGTAGAGGGTAGGATGGGAGAGAGAGGTTTGGACAGTAGAGTGGTGGAGAGGTAGAGGGTAGGATGGGGAGAGAGTGGTTTAGACAGTAGAGTGGTGGAGAGGTAGAGGGTAGGATGGAGAGAGAGGTTTAGACAGTAGAGTGGTGGAGAGGTAGAGGGTAGGATGAGGGAGAGAGAGAGGTTTAGACAGTAGAGTGGTGGAGAGGTAGAGGGTAGGATGGGGAGAGAGAGGTTTAGACAGTAGAGTGGTGGAGAGGTAGAGGGTAGGATGGGGAGAGAGAGGTTTAGACAGTGGAGTGGTGGAGAGGTAGAGTGTAGGATGGGGGAAAGAGAGAGATAGAGAGACTTAGACAGTAGAGTGGTGGAGAGGTAGAGGGTAGGATGGGGGAGAGAGAGAGAGGTTTAGACAGTAGAGTGGTGGAGAGGTAGAGGGTAGGATGGGGAGAGAGAGGTTTAGACAGTAGAGTGGTGGTGAGGTAGAGGGTAGGATGGGGAGAGAGGTTTAGACAGTAGTGTGGTGGAGAGGTAGAGGGTAGGATGGGGAGAGAGAGAGGTTTAGACAGTAGAGTGGTGGAGAGGTAGAGGGTAGGATGGGGAGAGAGAGAGAGGTTTAGACAGTAGAGTGGTGGAGAGGTAGAGGGTAGGAAGGGGAGAGAGAGAGGTTTAGACAGTAGAGTGGTGGAGAGGTAGAGGGTAGGATGGGGAGAGAGAGGTTTAGACAGTAGAGTGGTGGAGAGGTAGAGGGTAGGATGGGGAGAGAGAGGTTTAGACAGTGGAGTGGGGGAGAGGTAGAGGGTAGGATGGGGAGAGAGAGGTTTAGACAGTAGAGTGGGGGAGAGGTAGAGGGTAGGATGGGGAGAGAGGTTTAGACAGTAGAGTGGGGGAGAGGTAGAGGGTAGGATGGGGGAGAGAGAGAGAGGTTTAGACAGTAGAGTGGTGGAGAGGTAGAGGGTAGGATGGGGAGAGAGGTTTAGACAGTAGAGTGGTGGAGAGGTAGAGGGTAGGGTGGGGAGAGAGAGACTTAGACAGTAGAGTGGTGGAGAGGTAGAGGGTAGGATGGGGGAGAGAGGTTTAGACAGTAGAGTGGTGGAGAGGTAGAGGGTAGGATGGGGAGAGAGAGAGAGAGGTTTAGACTGTAGAGTGGTGGAGAGGTAGAGGGTAGGATGGGGAGAGAGGTTTAGACAGTAGAGTGGTGGAGAGGTAGAGGGTAGGGTGGGGAGAGAGAGAGAGAGGTTTAGACAGTAGAGTGGTGGAGAGGTAGAGGGTAGGATGGGGAGAGAGAGAGGTTTAGACAGTAGAGTGGTGGAGAGGTAGAGGGTAGGATGGGGAGAGAGAGGTTTAGACAGTATAGTGGTTTTGAGGTAGAGGGTAGGAAGGGGACAGAGATTTAGACAGTAGAGTGGTGGAGAGGTAGAGGGTAGGATGGGGAGAGAGAGAGGTTTAGACAGTAGAGTGGTGGAGAGGTAGAGGGTAGGATGGGGAGAGAGAGAGCGGTTTAGACAGTAGAGTGGTGGAGAGGTAGAGGGTAGGATGGGGAGAGAGAGAAGTTTAGACAGTAGAGTGGTGGAGAGGTAGAGGGTAGGATGGGAGAGAGAGAGGTTTAGACAGTAGAGTGGGGGAGAGGTAGAGGGTAGGATGGGGAGAGAGAGAGCGGTTTAGACAGTAGAGTGGTGGAGAGGTAGAGGGTAGGATGGGGAGAGAGAGAGAGAGGCTTAGACAGTGGAGTGGTGGAGAGGTAGAGGGTAAGATGGGGAGAGAGGTTTAGACAGTAGAGTGGTGGAGAGGTAGAGGGTAGGATGGGGAGAGAGGTTTAGACAGTAGAGTGGTGGAGAGGTAGAGTGTAGGATGGGGAGAGAGAGGTTTAGACAGTAGAGTGGTGGAGAGGTAGAGGGTAGGATGGGGAGAGAGAGAGGTTTAGACAGTAGAGTGGTGGAGAGGTAGAGGGTAGGATGGGGAGAGAGAGGTTTAGACAGTAGAGTGGTGGTGAGGTAGAGGGTAGGAAGGGGAGAGAGGTTTAGACAGTAGAGTGGTGGAGAGGTAGAGGGTAGGATGGGGAGAGAGAGAGGTTTAGACAGTAGAGTGGTGGAGAGGTAGAGGGTAGGATGGGAGAGAGAGGTTTAGACAGTAGAGTGGTGGAGAGGTAGAGGGTAGGATGGGGAGAGAGAGAGGTTTAGACAGTAGAGTGGGGGAGAGGTAGAGGGTAGGATGGAGAGAGAGAGGTTTAGACAGTAGAGTGGTGGAGAGGGAGAGGGTAGGATGGGGAGAGAGAGGTTTAGACAGTAGAGTGGTGGAGAGGTAGAGGGTAGGATGGGGAGAGAGAGAGAGGTTTAGACAGTAGAGTGGTGGAGAGGTAGAGGGTAGGATGGGGAGAGAGAGAGGTTTAGACAGTAGAGTGGTGGATAGGTAGAGGGTAGGATGGGGAGAGAGAGGTTTAGACAGTAGAGTGGGGGAGAGGTAGAGGGTAGGATGGGGGAGAGAGAGAGAGGTTTAGACAGTAGAGTGGTGGAGAGGTAGAGGGTAGGATGGGGAGAGAGAGGTTTAGACAGTAGAGTGGTGGAGAGGTAGAGGGTAGGATGGGGGAGAGAGAGAGGTTTAGACAGTAGAGTGGTGGAGAGGTAGAGGGTAGGATGGGGAGAGAGGTTTAGACAGTAGAGTGGTGGAGAGGTAGAGAGTAGGGTGGGGAGAGAGAGACTTAGACAGTAGAGTGGTGGAGAGGTAGAGGGTAGGAATGGGGGAGAGAGGTTTAGACAGTAGAGTGGTGGAGAGGTAGAGGGTAGGATGGGGAGAGAGAGAGAGAGGTTTAGACAGTAGAGTGGTGGAGAGGTAGAGGGTAGGATGGGGAGAGAGAGGTTTAGACAGTAGAGTGGTGGAGAGGTAGAGGGAAGGATGGGAGAGAGAGAGGTTTAGACAGTAGAGTGGTGGAGAGGTACAGGGTAGGATGGGGGAGAGAGAGAGGTTTAGACAGTAGAGTGGGGCGAGGTAGAGGGTAGGATGGGAGAGAGAGAGATTTAGACAGTAGAGTGGTAGAGAGGTAGAGGGTAGGATGGGAGAGAGAGGTTTGGACAGTAGAGTGGTGGAGAGGTAGAGGGTAGGATGGGGAGAGAGAGGTTTAGACAGTAGAGTGGTGGAGAGGTAGAGGGTAGGATGGAGAGAGAGGTTTAGACAGTAGAGTGGTGGAGAGGTAGAGGGTAGGATGAGGGAGAGAGAGAGGTTTAGACAGTAGAGTGGTGGAGAGGTAGAGGGTAGGATGGAGAGAGAGAGGTTTAGACAGTAGAGTGGTCGAGAGGTAGAGGGTAGGATGTGGAGAGAGAGGGTTAGACAGTAGAGTGGTGGAGAGGTAGAGGGTAGGATGGGGAGAGAGGTTTAGACAGTAGAGTGGTGGAGAGGTAGAGGGTAGGGTGGGGAGAGAGAGGTTTAGACAGTAGAGTGGTGGAGAGGTAGAGGGTAGGATGTGGAGAGAGAGGGTTAGACAGTAGAGTGGTGGAGAGGTAGAGGGTAGGATGGGGAGAGAGAGGTTTAGACAGTAGAGTGATGGAGAGTTAGAGGGTAGGATGGGGAGAGAGAGGTTTAGACAGTAGAGTGGGGGAGAGGTAGAGGGTAGGATGGGGAGAGAGAGGTTTAGACAGTGGAGTGGTGGAGAGGTAGAGTGTAGGATGGGGAGAGAGAGATAGAGAGACTTAGACAGTAGAGTGGTGGAGAGGTAGAGGGTAGGATGGGGAGAGAGAGAGGTTTAGACAGTAGAGTGGTGGAGAGGTAGAGGGTAGGATGGGAAAGAGAGGTTTAGACAGT
The DNA here is from genome assembly GCF_029448725.1 of Salvelinus fontinalis. Taxonomy (NCBI): domain Eukaryota; kingdom Metazoa; phylum Chordata; class Actinopteri; order Salmoniformes; family Salmonidae; genus Salvelinus; species Salvelinus fontinalis. The sequence continues at coordinate 331,608 of NW_026600255.1, forward strand.
AGAGTGGTGGAGAGGTAGAGGGTAGGATGGGTAGAGAGAGAGGTTTAGACAGTAGAGTGGTGGAGAGGTAGAGGGTAGGATGGGGAGAGAGAGAGAGGTTTAGACAGTAGAGTGGTGGAGAGGTAGAGGGTAGGAAGGGGAGAGAGAGAGGTTTAGACAGTAGAGTGGTGGAGAGGTAGAGGGTAGGATGGGGAGAGAGAGGTTTAGACAGTAGAGTGGTGGAGAGGTAGAGGGTAGGATGGGGAGAGAGGTTTAGACAGTAGAGTGGTGGAGAGGTAGAGGGTAGGGTGGGGAGAGAGAGAGAGAGGTTTAGACAGTAGAGTGGTGGAGAGGTAGAGGGTAGGATGGGGAGAGAGAGAGGTTTAGACAGTAGAGTGGTGGAGAGGTAGAGGGTAGGATGGGGAGAGAGAGGTTTAGACAGTATAGTGGTTTTGAGGTAGAGGGTAGGAAGGGGACAGAGATTTAGACAGTAGAGTGGTGGAGAGGTAGAGGGTAGGATGGGGAGAGAGAGAGGTTTAGACAGTAGAGTGGTGGAGAGGTAGAGGGTAGGATGGGGAGAGAGAGAGCGGTTTAGACAGTAGAGTGGTGGAGAGGTAGAGGGTAGGATGGGGAGAGAGAGAAGTTTAGACAGTAGAGTGGTGGAGAGGTAGAGGGTAGGATGGGAGAGAGAGAGGTTTAGACAGTAGAGTGGGGGAGAGGTAGAGGGTAGGATGGGGAGAGAGAGAGCGGTTTAGACAGTAGAGTGGTGGAGAGGTAGAGGGTAGGATGGGGAGAGAGAGAGAGAGGCTTAGACAGTGGAGTGGTGGAGAGGTAGAGGGTAAGATGGGGAGAGAGGTTTAGACAGTAGAGTGGTGGAGAGGTAGAGGGTAGGATGGGGAGAGAGGTTTAGACAGTAGAGTGGTGGAGAGGTAGAGTGTAGGATGGGGAGAGAGAGGTTTAGACAGTAGAGTGGTGGAGAGGTAGAGGGTAGGATGGGGAGAGAGAGAGGTTTAGACAGTAGAGTGGTGGAGAGGTAGAGGGTAGGATGGGGAGAGAGAGGTTTAGACAGTAGAGTGGTGGTGAGGTAGAGGGTAGGAAGGGGAGAGAGGTTTAGACAGTAGAGTGGTGGAGAGGTAGAGGGTAGGATGGGGAGAGAGAGAGGTTTAGACAGTAGAGTGGTGGAGAGGTAGAGGGTAGGATGGGAGAGAGAGGTTTAGACAGTAGAGTGGTGGAGAGGTAGAGGGTAGGATGGGGAGAGAGAGAGGTTTAGACAGTAGAGTGGGGGAGAGGTAGAGGGTAGGATGGAGAGAGAGAGGTTTAGACAGTAGAGTGGTGGAGAGGGAGAGGGTAGGATGGGGAGAGAGAGGTTTAGACAGTAGAGTGGTGGAGAGGTAGAGGGTAGGATGGGGAGAGAGAGAGAGGTTTAGACAGTAGAGTGGTGGAGAGGTAGAGGGTAGGATGGGGAGAGAGAGAGGTTTAGACAGTAGAGTGGTGGATAGGTAGAGGGTAGGATGGGGAGAGAGAGGTTTAGACAGTAGAGTGGGGGAGAGGTAGAGGGTAGGATGGGGGAGAGAGAGAGAGGTTTAGACAGTAGAGTGGTGGAGAGGTAGAGGGTAGGATGGGGAGAGAGAGGTTTAGACAGTAGAGTGGTGGAGAGGTAGAGGGTAGGATGGGGGAGAGAGAGAGGTTTAGACAGTAGAGTGGTGGAGAGGTAGAGGGTAGGATGGGGAGAGAGGTTTAGACAGTAGAGTGGTGGAGAGGTAGAGAGTAGGGTGGGGAGAGAGAGACTTAGACAGTAGAGTGGTTGAGAGGTAGAGGGTAGGATGGGGGAGAGAGGTTTAGACAGTAGAGTGGTGGAGAGGTAGAGGGTAGGATGGGGAGAGAGAGAGAGAGGTTTAGACAGTAGAGTGGTGGAGAGGTAGAGGGTAGGATGGGGAGAGAGAGGTTTAGACAGTAGAGTGGTGGAGAGGTAGAGGGAAGGATGGGAGAGAGAGAGGTTTAGACAGTAGAGTGGTGGAGAGGTACAGGGTAGGATGGGGGAGAGAGAGAGGTTTAGACAGTAGAGTGGGGCGAGGTAGAGGGTAGGATGGGAGAGAGAGAGATTTAGACAGTAGAGTGGTAGAGAGGTAGAGGGTAGGATGGGAGAGAGAGGTTTGGACAGTAGAGTGGTGGAGAGGTAGAGGGTAGGATGGGGAGAGAGAGGTTTAGACAGTAGAGTGGTGGAGAGGTAGAGGGTAGGATGGAGAGAGAGGTTTAGACAGTAGAGTGGTGGAGAGGTAGAGGGTAGGATGAGGGAGAGAGAGAGGTTTAGACAGTAGAGTGGTGGAGAGGTAGAGGGTAGGATGGAGAGAGAGAGGTTTAGACAGTAGAGTGGTCGAGAGGTAGAGGGTAGGATGTGGAGAGAGAGGGTTAGACAGTAGAGTGGTGGAGAGGTAGAGGGTAGGATGGGGAGAGAGAGGTTTAGACAGTAGAGTGGTGGAGAGGTAGAGGGTAGGGTGGGGAGAGAGAGGTTTAGACAGTAGAGTGGTGGAGAGGTAGAGGGTAGGATGTGGAGAGAGAGGGTTAGACAGTAGAGTGGTGGAGAGGTAGAGGGTAGGATGGGGAGAGAGAGGTTTAGACAGTAGAGTGATGGAGAGTTAGAGGGTAGGATGGGGAGAGAGAGGTTTAGACAGTAGAGTGGGGGAGAGGTAGAGGGTAGGATGGGGAGAGAGAGGTTTAGACAGTGGAGTGGTGGAGAGGTAGAGTGTAGGATGGGGAGAGAGAGATAGAGAGACTTAGACAGTAGAGTGGTGGAGAGGTAGAGGGTAGGATGGGGAGAGAGAGAGGTTTAGACAGTAGAGTGGTGGAGAGGTAGAGGGTAGGATGGGAAAGAGAGGTTTAGACAGTAGAGTGGTGGAGAGGTAGAGGGTAGGATGGGTAGAGAGAGAGGTTTAGACAGTAGAGTGGTGGAGAGGTAGAGGGTAGGATGGGGAGAGAGAGAGAGGTTTAGACAGTAGAGTGGTGGAGAGGTAGAGGGTAGGAAGGGGAGAGAGAGAGGTTTAGACAGTAGAGTGGTGGAGAGGTAGAGGGTAGGATGGGGAGAGAGAGGTTTAGACAGTAGAGTGGTGGAGAGGTAGAGGGTAGGATGGGGAGAGAGAGGTTTAGACAGTGGAGTGGGGGAGAGGTAGAGGGTAGGATGGGGAGAGAGAGGTTTAGACAGTAGAGTGGGGGAGAGGTAGAGGGTAGGATGGGGAGAGAGAGAGAGAGGTTTAGACTGTAGAGTGGTGGAGAGGTAGAGGGTAGGATGGGGAGAGAGGTTTAGACAGTAGAGTGGTGGAGAGGTAGAGGGTAGGGTGGGGAGAGAGAGAGGTTTAGACAGTAGAGTGGTGGAGAGGTAGAGGGTAGGATGGGGAGAGAGAGAGGTTTAGACAGTAGAGTGGTGGAGAGGTAGAGGGTAGGATGGGGAGAGAGAGAAGTTTAGACAGTAGAGTGGTGGAGAGGTAGAGGGTAGGATGGGAGAGAGAGAGGTTTAGACAGTAGAGTGGGGGAGAGGTAGAGGGTAGGATGGGGAGAGAGAGAGAGAGGCTTAGACAGTGGAGTGGTGGAGAGGTAGAGGATAGGATGGGGAGAGAGGTTTAGACAGTAGAGTGGTGGAGAGGTAGAGGGTAGGATGGGGAGAGAGGTTTAGACAGTAGAGTGGTGGAGAGGTAGAGGGTAGGATGGGGAGAGAGAGGCTTAGACAGTAGAGTGGTGGAGAGGTAGAGGGTAGGATGGGGAGAGAGAGAGGTTTAGACAGTAGAGTGGTGGAGAGGTAGAGGGTAGGATAGGGAGAGAGAGGTTTAGACAGTAGAGTGGTGGTGAGGTAGAGGGTAGGAAGGGGAGAGAGGTTTAGACAGTAGAGTGGTGGAGAGGTAGAGGGTAGGATGGGGAGAGAGAGAGGTTTAGACAGTAGAGTGGTGGAGAGGTAGAGGGTAGGATGGGAGAGAGAGGTTTAGACAGTAGAGTGGTGGAGAGGTAGAGGGTAGGATGGGGAGAGAGAGAGAGGTTTAGACAGTAGAGTGGTGGAGAGGTAGAGGGTAGGATGGGGAGAGAGAGAGGTTTAGACAGTAGAGTGGTGGATAGGTAGAGGGTAGGATGGGGAGAGAGAGGTTTAGACAGTAGAGTGGTGGAGAGGTAGAGGGTAGGATGGGGAGAGAGAGGTTTAGACATTGGAGTGGGGGAGAGGTAGAGGGTAGGATGGGGAGAGAGAGGTTTAGACAGTAGAGTGGGGGAGAGGTAGAGGGTAGGATGGGAGAGAGGTTTAGACAGTAGAGTGGGGGAGAGGTAGAGGGTAGGATGGGGGAGAGAAAGAGAGGTTTAGACAGTAGAGTGGTGGAGAGGTATAGGGTAGGATGGGGAGAGAGAGGTTTAGACAGTAGAGTGGTGGAGAGGTAGAGGGTAGGATGGGGGAGAGAGAGAGGTTTAGACAGTAGAGTGGTGGAGAGGTAGAGGGTAGGATGGGGAGAGAGGTTTAGACAGTAGAGTGGTGGAGAGGTAGAGAGTAGGGTGGGGAGAGAGAGACTTAGACAGTAGAGTGGTGGAGAGGTAGAGGGTAGGATGGGGAGAGAGAGAGAGAGGTTTAGACAGTAGAGTGGTGGAGAGGTACAGGGTAGGATGGGGGAGAGAGAGAGGTTTAGACAGTAGAGTGGGGAGAGGTAGAGGGTAGGATGGGAGAGAGAGAGATTTAGACAGTAGAGTGGTAGAGAGGTAGAGGGTAGGATGGGAGAGAGAGGTTTGGACAGTAGAGTGGTGGAGAGGTAGAGGGTAGGATGGGGAGAGAGAGGTTTAGACAGTAGAGTGGTGGAGAGGTAGAGGGTAGGATGGAGAGAGAGGTTTAGACAGTAGAGTGGTGGAGAGGTAGAGGGTAGGATGAGGGAGAGAGAGAGGTTTAGACAGTAGAGTGGTGGAGAGGTAGAGGGTAGGATGGAGAGAGAGAGGTTTAGACAGTAGAGTGGTCGAGAGGTAGAGGGTAGGATGTGGAGAGAGAGGGTTAGACAGTAGAGTGGTGGAGAGGTAGAGGGTAGGATGGGGAGAGAGAGGTTTAGACAGTAGAGTGATGGAGAGTTAGAGGGTAGGATGGGGAGAGAGAGGGTTAGACAGTAGAGTGGTGGAGAGGTAGAGGGTAGGATGGGGAGAGAGAGGTTTAGACAGTGGAGTGGTGGAGAGGTAGAGTGTAGGATGGGGAGAGAGAGATAGAGAGACTTAGACAGTAGAGTGGTGGAGAGGTAGAGGGTAGGATGGGGAGAGAGATAGGTTTAGACAGTAGAGTGGTGGAGAGGTAGAGGGTAGGATGGGGAGAGAGAGGTTTAGACAGTAGAGTGGTGGAGAGGTAGAGGGTAGGATGGGGAGAGAGAGGTTTAGACAGTAGAGTGGTGGAGAGGTAGAGGGTAGGATGGGGGAGAGAGAGAGGTTTAGACAGTAGAGTGGTGGAGAGGTAGAGGGTAGGATGGGGAGAGAGGTTTAGACAGTAGAGTGGTGGAGAGGTAGAGCGTAGGGTGGGGAGAGAGAGACTTAGACAGTAGAGTGGTGGAGAGGTAGAGGGTAGGATGGGGGAGAGAGGTTTAGACAGTAGAGTGGTGGAGAGGTAGAGGGTAGGATGGGGAGAGAGAGAGAGAGGTTTAGACAGTAGAGTGGTGGAGAGGTAGAGGGTAGGATGGGGAGAGAGAGGTTTAGACAGTAGAGTGGTGGAGAGGTAGAGGGTAGGATGGGGAGAGAGAGGTTTAGACAGTAGAGTGGTGGAGAGGTAGAGGGAAGGATGGGAGAGAGAGAGGTTTAGACAGTAGAGTGGTGGAGAGGTACAGGGTAGGATGGGGGAGAGAGAGAGGTTTAGACAGTAGAGTGGGGAGAGGTAGAGGGTAGGATGGGAGAGAGAGAGATTTAGACAGTAGAGTGGTAGAGAGGTAGAGGGTAGGATGGGAGAGAGAGGTTTGGACAGTAGAGTGGTGGAGAGGTAGAGGGTAGGATGGGGAGAGAGAGGTTTAGACATTGGAGTGGGGGAGAGGTAGAGGGTAGGATGGGGAGAGAGAGGTTTAGACAGTAGAGTGGTGGAGAGGTAGAGGGTAGGATGGGGAGAGAGAGGTTTAGACAGTAGAGTGGGGGAGAGGTAGAGGGTAGGATGGGGAGAGAGAGAGGTTTAGACAGTAGAGTGGTGGAGAGGTAGAGGGTAGGATGGGGAGAGAGAGGTTTAGACAGTGGAGTGGTGGAGAGGTAGAGGGTAGGATGGGGAGAGAGAGAGGTTTAGACAGTAGAGTGGGGGAGAGGTAGAGGGTAGGATGGAGAGAAAGAGGTTTAGACAGTAGAGTGGTGGAGAGGTAGAGGGTAGGATGGGGAGAGAGAGAGGTTTAGACAGTAGAGTGGTGGAGAGGTAGAGGGTAGGATGGGGAGAGAGAGAAGTTTAGACAGTAGAGTGGTGGAGAGGTAGAGGGTAGGATGGGAGAGAGAGAGGTTTAGACAGTAGAGTGGGGGAGAGGTAGAGGGTAGGATGGGGAGAGAGAGAGAGAGGCTTAGACAGTGGAGTGGTGGAGAGGTAGAGGATAGGATGGGGAGAGAGGTTTAGACAGTAGAGTGGTGGAGAGGTAGAGGGTAGGATGGGGAGAGAGGTTTAGACAGTAGAGTGGTGGAGAGGTAGAGGGTAGGATGGGGAGAGAGAGGCTTAGACAGTAGAGTGGTGGAGAGGTAGAGGGTAGGATGGGGAGAGAGAGAGGTTTAGACAGTAGAGTGGTGGAGAGGTAGAGGGTAGGATAGGGAGAGAGAGGTTTAGACAGTAGAGTGGTGGTGAGGTAGAGGGTAGGAAGGGGAGAGAGGTTTAGACAGTAGAGTGGTGGAGAGGTAGAGGGTAGGATGGGGAGAGAGAGAGGTTTAGACAGTAGAGTGGTGGAGAGGTAGAGGGTAGGATGGGAGAGAGAGGTTTAGACAGTAGAGTGGTGGAGAGGTAGAGGGTAGGATGGGGAGAGAGAGAGAGGTTTAGACAGTAGAGTGGTGGAGAGGTAGAGGGTAGGATGGGGAGAGAGAGAGGTTTAGACAGTAGAGTGGTGGATAGGTAGAGGGTAGGATGGGGAGAGAGAGGTTTAGACAGTAGAGTGGTGGAGAGGTAGAGGGTAGGATGGGGAGAGAGAGGTTTAGACATTGGAGTGGGGGAGAGGTAGAGGGTAGGATGGGGAGAGAGAGGTTTAGACAGTAGAGTGGGGGAGAGGTAGAGGGTAGGATGGGAGAGAGGTTTAGACAGTAGAGTGGGGGAGAGGTAGAGGGTAGGATGGGGGAGAGAAAGAGAGGTTTAGACAGTAGAGTGGTGGAGAGGTATAGGGTAGGATGGGGAGAGAGAGGTTTAGACAGTAGAGTGGTGGAGAGGTAGAGGGTAGGATGGGGGAGAGAGAGAGGTTTAGACAGTAGAGTGGTGGAGAGGTAGAGGGTAGGATGGGGAGAGAGGTTTAGACAGTAGAGTGGTGGAGAGGTAGAGAGTAGGGTGGGGAGAGAGAGACTTAGACAGTAGAGTGGTGGAGAGGTAGAGGGTAGGATGGGGAGAGAGAGAGAGAGGTTTAGACAGTAGAGTGGTGGAGAGGTACAGGGTAGGATGGGGGAGAGAGAGAGGTTTAGACAGTAGAGTGGGGAGAGGTAGAGGGTAGGATGGGAGAGAGAGAGATTTAGACAGTAGAGTGGTAGAGAGGTAGAGGGTAGGATGGGAGAGAGAGGTTTGGACAGTAGAGTGGTGGAGAGGTAGAGGGTAGGATGGGGAGAGAGAGGTTTAGACAGTAGAGTGGTGGAGAGGTAGAGGGTAGGATGGAGAGAGAGGTTTAGACAGTAGAGTGGTGGAGAGGTAGAGGGTAGGATGAGGGAGAGAGAGAGGTTTAGACAGTAGAGTGGTGGAGAGGTAGAGGGTAGGATGGAGAGAGAGAGGTTTAGACAGTAGAGTGGTCGAGAGGTAGAGGGTAGGATGTGGAGAGAGAGGGTTAGACAGTAGAGTGGTGGAGAGGTAGAGGGTAGGATGGGGAGAGAGAGGTTTAGACAGTAGAGTGATGGAGAGTTAGAGGGTAGGATGGGGAGAAAGAGGTTTAGACAGTAGAGTGGGGGAGAGGTAGAGGGTAGGATGGGGAGAGAGAGGTTTAGACAGTGGAGTGGTGGAGAGGTAGAGTGTAGGATGGGGAGAGAGAGATAGAGAGACTTAGACAGTAGAGTGGTGGAGAGGTAGAGGGTAGGATGGGGAGAGAGATAGGTTTAGACAGTAGAGTGGTGGAGAGGTAGAGGGTAGGATGGGGAGAGAGAGGTTTAGACAGTAGAGTGGTGGAGAGGTAGAGGGTAGGATGGGGAGAGAGAGGTTTAGACAGTAGAGTGGTGGAGAGGTAGAGGGTAGGATGGGGGAGAGAGAGAGGTTTAGACAGTAGAGTGGTGGAGAGGTAGAGGGTAGGATGGGGAGAGAGGTTTAGACAGTAGAGTGGTGGAGAGGTAGAGCGTAGGGTGGGGAGAGAGAGACTTAGACAGTAGAGTGGTGGAGAGGTAGAGGGTAGGATGGGGGAGAGAGGTTTAGACAGTAGAGTGGTGGAGAGGTAGAGGGTAGGATGGGGAGAGAGAGAGAGAGGTTTAGACAGTAGAGTGGTGGAGAGGTAGAGGGTAGGATGGGGAGAGAGAGGTTTAGACAGTAGAGTGGTGGAGAGGTAGAGGGTAGGATGGGGAGAGAGAGGTTTAGACAGTAGAGTGGTGGAGAGGTAGAGGGTAGGATGGAGAGAGAGAGGTTTAGACAGTAGAGTGGTCGAGAGGTAGAGGGTAGGATGTGGAGAGAGAGGTTTAGACATTGGAGTGGGGGAGAGGTAGAGGGTAGGATGGGGAGAGAGAGGTTTAGACAGTAGAGTGGTGGAGAGGTAGAGGGTAGGATGGGGAGAGAGAGGTTTAGACAGTAGAGTGATGGAGAGGTAGAGGGTAGTATGGGGAGAGAGCGGTTTAGACAGTAGAGTGGGGGAGAGGTAGAGGGTAGGATGGGAAAGAGAGGTTTGGACAGTAGAGTGGTGGAGAGGTAGAGGGTAGGATGGGGAGAGAGAGGTTTAGACAGTAGAGTGGTGGAGAGGTAGAGGGTAGGATGGAGAGAGAGGTTTAGACAGTAGAGTGGTGGAGAGGTAGAGGGTAGGATGAGGGAGAGAGAGAGGTTTAGACAGTAGAGTGGTGGAGAGGTAGAGGGTAGGATGGAGAGAGAGAGGTTTAGACAGTAGAGTGGTCGAGAGGTAGAGGGTAGGATGTGGAGAGAGAGGGTTAGACAGTAGAGTGGTGGAGAGGTAGAGGGTAGGATGGGGAGAGAGAGGTTTAGACAGTAGAGTGGTGGAGAGGTAGAGGGTAGGGTGGGGAGAGAGAGGTTTAGACAGTAGAGTGGTGGAGAGGTAGAGGGTAGGATGTGGAGAGAGAGGGTTAGACAGTAGAGTGGTGGAGAGGTAGAGGGTAGGATGGGGAGAGAGAGGTTTAGACAGTAGAGTGATGGAGAGTTAGAGGGTAGGATGGGGAGAGAGAGGTTTAGACAGTAGAGTGGGGGAGAGGTAGAGGGTAGGATGGGGAGAGAGAGGTTTAGACAGTGGAGTGGTGGAGAGGTAGAGTGTAGGATGGGGAGAGAGAGATAGAGAGACTTAGACAGTAGAGTGGTGGAGAGGTAGAGGGTAGGATGGGGAGAGAGAGAGGTTTAGACAGTAGAGTGGTGGAGAGGTAGAGGGTAGGATGGGAAAGAGAGGTTTAGACAGTAGAGTGGTGGAGAGGTAGAGGGTAGGATGGGTAGAGAGAGAGGTTTAGACAGTAGAGTGGTGGAGAGGTAGAGGGTAGGATGGGGAGAGAGAGAGAGGTTTAGACAGTAGAGTGGTGGAGAGGTAGAGGGTAGGAAGGGGAGAGAGAGAGGTTTAGACAGTAGAGTGGTGGAGAGGTAGAGGGTAGGATGGGGAGAGAGAGGTTTAGACAGTAGAGTGGTGGAGAGGTAGAGGGTAGGATGGGGAGAGAGAGGTTTAGACAGTGGAGTGGGGGAGAGGTAGAGGGTAGGATGGGGAGAGAGAGAGGTTTAGACAGTAGAGTGGGGGAGAGGTAGAGGGTAGGATGGGGAGAGAGAGAGAGAGGTTTAGACTGTAGAGTGGTGGAGAGGTAGAGGGTAGGATGGGGAGAGAGGTTTAGACAGTAGAGTGGTGGAGAGGTAGAGGGTAGGGTGGGGAGAGAGAGAGGTTTAGACAGTAGAGTGGTGGAGAGGTAGAGGGTAGGATGGGGAGAGAGAGAGGTTTAGACAGTAGAGTGGTGGAGAGGTAGAGGGTAGGATGGGGAGAGAGAGAAGTTTAGACAGTAGAGTGGTGGAGAGGTAGAGGGTAGGATGGGAGAGAGAGAGGTTTAGACAGTAGAGTGGGGGAGAGGTAGAGGGTAGGATGGGGAGAGAGAGAGAGAGGCTTAGACAGTGGAGTGGTGGAGAGGTAGAGGATAGGATGGGGAGAGAGGTTTAGACAGTAGAGTGGTGGAGAGGTAGAGGGTAGGATGGGGAGAGAGGTTTAGACAGTAGAGTGGTGGAGAGGTAGAGGGTAGGATGGGGAGAGAGAGGCTTAGACAGTAGAGTGGTGGAGAGGTAGAGGGTAGGATGGGGAGAGAGAGAGGTTTAGACAGTAGAGTGGTGGAGAGGTAGAGGGTAGGATAGGGAGAGAGAGGTATAGACAGTAGAGTGGTGGTGAGGTAGAGGGTAGGAAGGGGAGAGAGGTTTAGACAGTAGAGTGGTGGAGAGGTAGAGGGTAGGATGGGGAGAGAGAGAGGTTTAGACAGTAGAGTGGTGGAGAGGTAGAGGGTAGGATGGGAGAGAGAGGTTTAGACAGTAGAGTGGTGGAGAGGTAGAGGGTAGGATGGGGAGAGAGAGAGAGGTTTAGACAGTAGAGTGGTGGAGAGGTAGAGGGTAGGATGGGGAGAGAGAGAGGTTTAGACAGTAGAGTGGTGGATAGGTAGAGGGTAGGATGGGGAGAGAGAGGTTTAGACAGTAGAGTGGTGGAGAGGTAGAGGGTAGGATGGGGAGAGAGAGGTTTAGACATTGGAGTGGGGGAGAGGTAGAGGGTAGGATGGGGAGAGAGAGGTTTAGACAGTAGAGTGGGGGAGAGGTAGAGGGTAGGATGGGAGAGAGGTTTAGACAGTAGAGTGGGGGAGAGGTAGAGGGTAGGATGGGGGAGAGAAAGAGAGGTTTAGACAGTAGAGTGGTGGAGAGGTATAGGGTAGGATGGGGAGAGAGAGGTTTAGACAGTAGAGTGGTGGAGAGGTAGAGGGTAGGATGGGGGAGAGAGAGAGGTTTAGACAGTAGAGTGGTGGAGAGGTAGAGGGTAGGATGGGGAGAGAGGTTTAGACAGTAGAGTGGTGGAGAGGTAGAGAGTAGGGTGGGGAGAGAGAGACTTAGACAGTAGAGTGGTGGAGAGGTAGAGGGTAGGATGGGGAGAGAGAGAGAGAGGTTTAGACAGTAGAGTGGTGGAGAGGTACAGGGTAGGATGGGGGAGAGAGAGAGGTTTAGACAGTAGAGTGGGGAGAGGTAGAGGGTAGGATGGGAGAGAGAGAGATTTAGACAGTAGAGTGGTAGAGAGGTAGAGGGTAGGATGGGAGAGAGAGGTTTGGACAGTAGAGTGGTGGAGAGGTAGAGGGTAGGATGGGGAGAGAGAGGTTTAGACAGTAGAGTGGTGGAGAGGTAGAGGGTAGGATGGAGAGAGAGGTTTAGACAGTAGAGTGGTGGAGAGGTAGAGGGTAGGATGAGGGAGAGAGAGAGGTTTAGACAGTAGAGTGGTGGAGAGGTAGAGGGTAGGATGGAGAGAGAGAGGTTTAGACAGTAGAGTGGTCGAGAGGTAGAGGGTAGGATGTGGAGAGAGAGGGTTAGACAGTAGAGTGGTGGAGAGGTAGAGGGTAGGATGGGGAGAGAGAGGTTTAGACAGTAGAGTGATGGAGAGTTAGAGGGTAGGATGGGGAGAAAGAGGTTTAGACAGTAGAGTGGGGGAGAGGTAGAGGGTAGGATGGGGAGAGAGAGGTTTAGACAGTGGAGTGGTGGAGAGGTAGAGTGTAGGATGGGGAGAGAGAGATAGAGAGACTTAGACAGTAGAGTGGTGGAGAGGTAGAGGGTAGGATGGGGAGAGAGATAGGTTTAGACAGTAGAGTGGTGGAGAGGTAGAGGGTAGGATGGGGAGAGAGAGGTTTAGACAGTAGAGTGGTGGAGAGGTAGAGGGTAGGATGGGGAGAGAGAGGTTTAGACAGTAGAGTGGTGGAGAGGTAGAGGGTAGGATGGGGGAGAGAGAGAGGTTTAGACAGTAGAGTGGTGGAGAGGTAGAGGGTAGGATGGGGAGAGAGGTTTAGACAGTAGAGTGGTGGAGAGGTAGAGCGTAGGGTGGGGAGAGAGAGACTTAGACAGTAGAGTGGTGGAGAGGTAGAGGGTAGGATGGGGGAGAGAGGTTTAGACAGTAGAGTGGTGGAGAGGTAGAGGGTAGGATGGGGAGAGAGAGAGAGAGGTTTAGACAGTAGAGTGGTGGAGAGGTAGAGGGTAGGATGGGGAGAGAGAGGTTTAGACAGTAGAGTGGTGGAGAGGTAGAGGGTAGGATGGGGAGAGAGAGGTTTAGACAGTAGAGTGGTGGAGAGGTAGAGGGAAGGATGGGAGAGAGAGAGGTTTAGACAGTAGAGTGGTGGAGAGGTACAGGGTAGGATGGGGGAGAGAGAGAGGTTTAGACAGTAGAGTGGGGAGAGGTAGAGGGTAGGATAGGAGAGAGAGAGATTTAGACAGTAGAGTGGTAGAGAGGTAGAGGGTAGGATGGGAGAGAGAGGTTTGGACAGTAGAGTGGTGGAGAGGTAGAGGGTAGGATGGGGAGAGAGAGGTTTAGACATTGGAGTGGGGGAGAGGTAGAGGGTAGGATGGGGAGAGAGAGGTTTAGACAGTAGAGTGGTGGAGAGGTAGAGGGTAGGATGGGGAGAGAGAGGTTTAGACAGTAGAGTGATGGAGAGGTAGAGGGTAGTATGGGGAGAGAGCGGTTTAGACAGTAGAGTGGGGGAGAGGTAGAGGGTAGGATGGGGAGAGAGAGAGGTTTAGACAGTAGAGTGGGGGAGAGGTAGAGGGTAGGATGGGGAGAGAGAGAGGTTTAGACAGTAGAGTGGTGGAGAGGTAGAGGGTAGGATGGGGAGAGAGAGGTTTAGACAGTGGAGTGGTGGAGAGGTAGAGGGTAGGATGGGGAGAGAGAGAGGTTTAGACAGTAGAGTGGGGGAGAGGTAGAGGGTAGGATGGAGAGAAAGAGGTTTAGACAGTAGAGTGGTGGAGAGGTAGAGGGTAGGATGGGGAGAGAGAGAGGTTTAGACAGTAGAGTGGTGGAGAGGTAGAGGGTAGGATGGGGAGAGAGAGAAGTTTAGACAGTAGAGTGGTGGAGAGGTAGAGGGTAGGATGGGAGAGAGAGAGGTTTAGACAGTAGAGTGGGGGAGAGGTAGAGGGTAGGATGGGGAGAGAGAGAGAGAGGCTTAGACAGTGGAGTGGTGGAGAGGTAGAGGATAGGATGGGGAGAGAGGTTTAGACAGTAGAGTGGTGGAGAGGTAGAGGGTAGGATGGGGAGAGAGGTTTAGACAGTAGAGTGGTGGAGAGGTAGAGGGTAGGATGGGGAGAGAGAGGCTTAGACAGTAGAGTGGTGGAGAGGTAGAGGGTAGGATGGGGAGAGAGAGAGGTTTAGACAGTAGAGTGGTGGAGAGGTAGAGGGTAGGATAGGGAGAGAGAGGTTTAGACAGTAGAGTGGTGGTGAGGTAGAGGGTAGGAAGGGGAGAGAGGTTTAGACAGTAGAGTGGTGGAGAGGTAGAGGGTAGGATGGGGAGAGAGAGAGGTTTAGACAGTAGAGTGGTGGAGAGGTAGAGGGTAGGATGGGAGAGAGAGGTTTAGACAGTAGAGTGGTGGAGAGGTAGAGGGTAGGATGGGGAGAGAGAGAGAGGTTTAGACAGTAGAGTGGTGGAGAGGTAGAGGGTAGGATGGGGAGAGAGAGAGGTTTAGACAGTAGAGTGGTGGATAGGTAGAGGGTAGGATGGGGAGAGAGAGGTTTAGACAGTAGAGTGGTGGAGAGGTAGAGGGTAGGATGGGGAGAGAGAGGTTTAGACATTGGAGTGGGGGAGAGGTAGAGGGTAGGATGGGGAGAGAGAGGTTTAGACAGTAGAGTGGGGGAGAGGTAGAGGGTAGGATGGGAGAGAGGTTTAGACAGTAGAGTGGGGGAGAGGTAGAGGGTAGGATGGGGGAGAGAAAGAGAGGTTTAGACAGTAGAGTGGTGGAGAGGTATAGGGTAGGATGGGGAGAGAGAGGTTTAGACAGTAGAGTGGTGGAGAGGTAGAGGGTAGGATGGGGGAGAGAGAGAGGTTTAGACAGTAGAGTGGTGGAGAGGTAGAGGGTAGGATGGGGAGAGAGGTTTAGACAGTAGAGTGGTGGAGAGGTAGAGAGTAGGGTGGGGAGAGAGAGACTTAGACAGTAGAGTGGTGGAGAGGTAGAGGGTAGGATGGGGAGAGAGAGAGAGAGGTTTAGACAGTAGAGTGGTGGAGAGGTACAGGGTAGGATGGGGGAGAGAGAGAGGTTTAGACAGTAGAGTGGGGAGAGGTAGAGGGTAGGATGGGAGAGAGAGAGATTTAGACAGTAGAGTGGTAGAGAGGTAGAGGGTAGGATGGGAGAGAGAGGTTTGGACAGTAGAGTGGTGGAGAGGTAGAGGGTAGGATGGGGAGAGAGAGGTTTAGACAGTAGAGTGGTGGAGAGGTAGAGGGTAGGATGGAGAGAGAGGTTTAGACAGTAGAGTGGTGGAGAGGTAGAGGGTAGGATGAGGGAGAGAGAGAGGTTTAGACAGTAGAGTGGTGGAGAGGTAGAGGGTAGGATGGAGAGAGAGAGGTTTAGACAGTAGAGTGGTCGAGAGGTAGAGGGTAGGATGTGGAGAGAGAGGGTTAGACAGTAGAGTGGTGGAGAGGTAGAGGGTAGGATGGGGAGAAAGAGGTTTAGACAGTAGAGTGGGGGAGAGGTAGAGGGTAGGATGGGGAGAGAGAGGTTTAGACAGTGGAGTGGTGGAGAGGTAGAGTGTAGGATGGGGAGAGAGAGATAGAGAGACTTAGACAGTAGAGTGGTGGAGAGGTAGAGGGTAGGATGGGGAGAGAGATAGGTTTAGACAGTAGAGTGGTGGAGAGGTAGAGGGTAGGATGGGGAGAGAGGTTTAGACAGTAGAGTGGTGGAGAGGTAGAGCGTAGGGTGGGGAGAGAGAGACTTAGACAGTAGAGTGGTGGAGAGGTAGAGGGTAGGATGGGGGAGAGAGGTTTAGACAGTAGAGTGGTGGAGAGGTAGAGGGTAGGATGGGGAGAGAGAGAGAGAGGTTTAGACAGTAGAGTGGTGGAGAGGTAGAGGGTAGGATGGGGAGAGAGAGGTTTAGACAGTAGAGTGGTGGAGAGGTAGAGGGTAGGATGGGGAGAGAGAGGTTTAGACAGTAGAGTGGTGGAGAGGTAGAGGGAAGGATGGGAGAGAGAGAGGTTTAGACAGTAGAGTGGTGGAGAGGTACAGGGTAGGATGGGGGAGAGAGAGAGGTTTAGACAGTAGAGTGGGGAGAGGTAGAGGGTAGGATGGGAGAGAGAGAGATTTAGACAGTAGAGTGGTAGAGAGGTAGAGGGTAGGATGGGAGAGAGAGGTTTGGACAGTAGAGTGGTGGAGAGGTAGAGGGTAGGATGGGGAGAGAGAGGTTTAGACATTGGAGTGGGGGAGAGGTAGAGGGTAGGATGGGGAGAGAGAGGTTTAGACAGTAGAGTGGTGGAGAGGTAGAGGGTAGGATGGGGAGAGAGAGGTTTAGACAGTAGAGTGATGGAGAGGTAGAGGGTAGTATGGGGAGAGAGCGGTTTAGACAGTAGAGTGGGGGAGAGGTAGAGGGTAGGATGGGGAGAGAGAGAGGTTTAGACAGTAGAGTGGGGGAGAGGTAGAGGGTAGGATGGGGAGAGAGAGAGGTTTAGACAGTAGAGTGGTGGAGAGGTAGAGGGTAGGATGGGGAGAGAGAGGTTTAGACAGTGGAGTGGTGGAGAGGTAGAGGGTAGGATGGGGAGAGAGAGAGGTTTAGACAGTAGAGTGGGGGAGAGGTAGAGGGTAGGATGGAGAGAAAGAGGTTTAGACAGTAGAGTGGTGGAGAGGTAGAGGGTAGGATGGGGAGAGAGAGGTTTAGACAGTAGAGTGGTGGAGAGGTAGAGGGTAGGATGGGGAGAGAGAGAGAGGTTTAGACAGTAGAGTGGTGGAGAGGTAGAGGGTAGGATGGGGAGAGAGAGAGGTTTAGACATTAGAGTGGTGGATAGGTAGAGGGCAGGATCTGGAGAGAGAGGTTTAGACAGTAGAGTGGTGGAGAGGTAGAGGGTAGGATGGGGAGAGAGAGGTTTAGACAGTGGAGTGGGGGAGAGGTAGAGGGTAGGATGGGGAGAGAGAGGTTTAGATAGTAGAGTGGGGGAGAAGTAGAGGGTAGGAAGGGGAGAGAGGTTTAGACAGTAGAGTGGGGGAGAGGTAGAGGGTAGGATGGGGGAGAGAGAGAGAGGTTTAGACAGTAGAGTGGTGGAGAGGTAGAGGGTAGGATGGGGAGAGAGAGGTTTAGACAGTAGAGTGGTGGAGAAGTAGAGGGTAGGATGGGGGAGAGAGAGAGGTTTAGACAGTAGAGTGGTGGAGAGGTAGAGGGTAGGATGGGGAGAGAGAGAGGTTTAGACAGTAGAGTGGGGGAGAGGTAGAGGGTAGGATGGGGAGAGAGAGAGGTTTAGACAGTAGAGTGGTGGAGAGGTAGAGGGTAGGATGGGGAGAGAGAGGTTTAGACAGTGGAGTGGTGGAGAGGTAGAGGGTAGGATGGGGAGAGAGAGAGGTTTAGACAGTAGAGTGGGGGAGAGGTAGAGGGTAGGATGGAGAGAAAGAGGTTTAGACAGTAGAGTGGTGGAGAGGTAGAGGGTAGGATGGGGAGAGAGAGAGGTTTAGACAGTAGAGTGGTGGAGAGGTAGAGGGTAGGATGGGGAGAGAGAGAAGTTTAGACAGTAGAGTGGTGGAGAGGTAGAGGGTAGGATGGGAGAGAGAGAGGTTTAGACAGTAGAGTGGGGGAGAGGTAGAGGGTAGGATGGGGAGAGAGAGAGAGAGGCTTAGACAGTGGAGTGGTGGAGAGGTAGAGGATAGGATGGGGAGAGAGGTTTAGACAGTAGAGTGGTGGAGAGGTAGAGGGTAGGATGGGGAGAGAGGTTTAGACAGTAGAGTGGTGGAGAGGTAGAGGGTAGGATGGGGAGAGAGAGGCTTAGACAGTAGAGTGGTGGAGAGGTAGAGGGTAGGATGGGGAGAGAGAGAGGTTTAGACAGTAGAGTGGTGGAGAGGTAGAGGGTAGGATAGGGAGAGAGAGGTTTAGACAGTAGAGTGGTGGTGAGGTAGAGGGTAGGAAGGGGAGAGAGGTTTAGACAGTAGAGTGGTGGAGAGGTAGAGGGTAGGATGGGGAGAGAGAGAGGTTTAGACAGTAGAGTGGTGGAGAGGTAGAGGGTAGGATGGGAGAGAGAGGTTTAGACAGTAGAGTGGTGGAGAGGTAGAGGGTAGGATGGGGAGAGAGAGAGAGGTTTAGACAGTAGAGTGGTGGAGAGGTAGAGGGTAGGATGGGGAGAGAGAGAGGTTTAGACAGTAGAGTGGTGGATAGGTAGAGGGTAGGATGGGGAGAGAGAGGTTTAGACAGTAGAGTGGTGGAGAGGTAGAGGGTAGGATGGGGAGAGAGAGGTTTAGACATTGGAGTGGGGGAGAGGTAGAGGGTAGGATGGGGAGAGAGAGGTTTAGACAGTAGAGTGGGGGAGAGGTAGAGGGTAGGATGGGAGAGAGGTTTAGACAGTAGAGTGGGGGAGAGGTAGAGGGTAGGATGGGGGAGAGAAAGAGAGGTTTAGACAGTAGAGTGGTGGAGAGGTATAGGGTAGGATGGGGAGAGAGAGGTTTAGACAGTAGAGTGGTGGAGAGGTAGAGGGTAGGATGGGGGAGAGAGAGAGGTTTAGACAGTAGAGTGGTGGAGAGGTAGAGGGTAGGATGGGGAGAGAGGTTTAGACAGTAGAGTGGTGGAGAGGTAGAGAGTAGGGTGGGGAGAGAGAGACTTAGACAGTAGAGTGGTGGAGAGGTAGAGGGTAGGATGGGGAGAGAGAGAGAGAGGTTTAGACAGTAGAGTGGTGGAGAGGTACAGGGTAGGATGGGGGAGAGAGAGAGGTTTAGACAGTAGAGTGGGGAGAGGTAGAGGGTAGGATGGGAGAGAGAGAGATTTAGACAGTAGAGTGGTAGAGAGGTAGAGGGTAGGATGGGAGAGAGAGGTTTGGACAGTAGAGTGGTGGAGAGGTAGAGGGTAGGATGGGGAGAGAGAGGTTTAGACAGTAGAGTGGTGGAGAGGTAGAGGGTAGGATGGAGAGAGAGGTTTAGACAGTAGAGTGGTGGAGAGGTAGAGGGTAGGATGAGGGAGAGAGAGAGGTTTAGACAGTAGAGTGGTGGAGAGGTAGAGGGTAGGATGGAGAGAGAGAGGTTTAGACAGTAGAGTGGTCGAGAGGTAGAGGGTAGGATGTGGAGAGAGAGGGTTAGACAGTAGAGTGGTGGAGAGGTAGAGGGTAGGATGGGGAGAGAGAGGTTTAGACAGTAGAGTGATGGAGAGTTAGAGGGTAGGATGGGGAGAAAGAGGTTTAGACAGTAGAGTGGGGGAGAGGTAGAGGGTAGGATGGGGAGAGAGAGGTTTAGACAGTGGAGTGGTGGAGAGGTAGAGTGTAGGATGGGGAGAGAGAGATAGAGAGACTTAGACAGTAGAGTGGTGGAGAGGTAGAGGGTAGGATGGGGAGAGAGATAGGTTTAGACAGTAGAGTGGTGGAGAGGTAGAGGGTAGGATGGGGAGAGAGAGGTTTAGACAGTAGAGTGGTGGAGAGGTAGAGGGTAGGATGGGGAGAGAGAGGTTTAGACAGTAGAGTGGTGGAGAGGTAGAGGGTAGGATGGGGGAGAGAGAGAGGTTTAGACAGTAGAGTGGTGGAGAGGTAGAGGGTAGGATGGGGAGAGAGGTTTAGACAGTAGAGTGGTGGAGAGGTAGAGCGTAGGGTGGGGAGAGAGAGACTTAGACAGTAGAGTGGTGGAGAGGTAGAGGGTAGGATGGGGGAGAGAGGTTTAGACAGTAGAGTGGTGGAGAGGTAGAGGGTAGGATGGGGAGAGAGAGAGAGAGGTTTAGACAGTAGAGTGGTGGAGAGGTAGAGGGTAGGATGGGGAGAGAGAGGTTTAGACAGTAGAGTGGTGGAGAGGTAGAGGGTAGGATGGGGAGAGAGAGGTTTAGACAGTAGAGTGGTGGAGAGGTAGAGGGAAGGATGGGAGAGAGAGAGGTTTAGACAGTAGAGTGGTGGAGAGGTACAGGGTAGGATGGGGGAGAGAGAGAGGTTTAGACAGTAGAGTGGGGAGAGGTAGAGGGTAGGATGGGAGAGAGAGAGATTTAGACAGTAGAGTGGTAGAGAGGTAGAGGGTAGGATGGGAGAGAGAGGTTTGGACAGTAGAGTGGTGGAGAGGTAGAGGGTAGGATGGGGAGAGAGAGGTTTAGACATTGGAGTGGGGGAGAGGTAGAGGGTAGGATGGGGAGAGAGAGGTTTAGACAGTAGAGTGGTGGAGAGGTAGAGGGTAGGATGGGGAGAGAGAGGTTTAGACAGTAGAGTGATGGAGAGGTAGAGGGTAGTATGGGGAGAGAGCGGTTTAGACAGTAGAGTGGGGGAGAGGTAGAGGGTAGGATGGGGAGAGAGAGAGGTTTAGACAGTAGAGTGGGGGAGAGGTAGAGGGTAGGATGGGGAGAGAGAGAGGTTTAGACAGTAGAGTGGTGGAGAGGTAGAGGGTAGGATGGGGAGAGAGAGGTTTAGACAGTGGAGTGGTGGAGAGGTAGAGGGTAGGATGGGGAGAGAGAGAGGTTTAGACAGTAGAGTGGGGGAGAGGTAGAGGGTAGGATGGAGAGAAAGAGGTTTAGACAGTAGAGTGGTGGAGAGGTAGAGGGTAGGATGGGGAGAGAGAGGTTTAGACAGTAGAGTGGTGGAGAGGTAGAGGGTAGGATGGGGAGAGAGAGAGAGGTTTAGACAGTAGAGTGGTGGAGAGGTAGAGGGTAGGATGGGGAGAGAGAGAGGTTTAGACATTAGAGTGGTGGATAGGTAGAGGGCAGGATGGGGAGAGAGAGGTTTAGACAGTAGAGTGGTGGAGAGGTAGAGGGTAGGATGGGGAGAGAGAGGTTTAGACAGTGGAGTGGGGGAGAGGTAGAGGGTAGGATGGGGAGAGAGAGGTTTAGATAGTAGAGTGGGGGAGAGGTAGAGGGTAGGAAGGGGAGAGAGGTTTAGACAGTAGAGTGGGGGAGAGGTAGAGGGTAGGATGGGGGAGAGAGAGAGAGGTTTAGACAGTAGAGTGGTGGAGAGGTAGAGGGTAGGATGGGGAGAGAGAGGTTTAGACAGTAGAGTGGTGGAGAAGTAGAGGGTAGGATGGGGGAGAGAGAGAGGTTTAGACAGTAGAGTGGTGGAGAGGTAGAGGGTAGGATGGGGAGAGAGAGGTTTAGACAGTAGAGTGGTGGAGAGGTAGAGGGTAGGATGGAGAGAGAGGTTTAGACAGTAGAGTGGTGGAGAGGTAGAGGGTAGGATGAGGGAGAGAGAGAGGTTTAGACAGTAGAGTGGTGGAGAGGTAGAGGGTAGGATGGAGAGAGAGAGGTTTAGACAGTAGAGTGGTGGAGAGGTAGAGGGTAGGATGGGGAGAGAGAGGTTTAGACAGTAGAGTGATGGAGAGGTAGAGGGTAGGATGGGGAGAGAGAGGTTTAGACAGTAGAGTGGGGGAGAGGTAGAGGGTAGGATGGGGAGAGAGAGGTTTAGACAGTGGAGTGGTGGAGAGGTAGAGTGTAGGATGGGGAGAGAGAGATAGAGAGACTTAGACAGTAGAGTGGTGGAGAGGTAGAGGGTAGGATGGGGAGAGAGAGAGGTTTAGACAGTAGAGTGGTGGAGAGGTAGAGGGTAGGATGGGGAGAGAGAGGTTTAGACAGTGGAGTGGTGGAGAGGTAGAGGGTAGGATGGGGAGAGAGAGAGGTTTAGACAGTAGAGTGGGGGAGAGGTAGAGGGTAGGATGGAGAGAGAGAGGTTTAGACAGTAGAGTGGTGGAGAGGGTGAGGGTAGGATGGGGAGAGAGAGGTTTAGACAGTAGAGTGGTGGAGAGGTAGAGGGTAGGATGGGGAGAGAGAGAGAGGTTTAGACAGTAGAGTGGTGGAGAGGTAGAGGGTAGGATGGGGAGAGAGAGAGGTTTAGACAGTAGAGTGGTGGATAGGTAGAGGGTAGGATGGGGAGAGAGAGGTTTAGACAGTAGAGTGGTGGAGAGGTAGAGGGTAGGATGGGGAGAGAGAGGTTTAGACAGTGGAGTGGGGGAGAGGTAGAGGGTAGGATGGGGAGAGAGAGGTTTAGATAGTAGAGTGGGGGAGAGGTAGAGGGTAGGATGGGGAGAGAGGTTTAGACAGTAGAGTGGGGGAGAGGTAGAGGGTAGGATGGGGGAGAGAGAGAGAGGTTTAGACAGTAGAGTGGTGGAGAGGTAGAGGGTAGGATGGGGAGAGAGAGGTTTAG
This sequence comes from Salvelinus fontinalis, assembly GCF_029448725.1. Lineage (NCBI taxonomy): Eukaryota > Metazoa > Chordata > Actinopteri > Salmoniformes > Salmonidae > Salvelinus > Salvelinus fontinalis. The sequence goes on from NW_026600255.1 coordinate 353,160, forward strand.
ACAGTAGAGTGGTGGAGAGGTAGAGGGTAGGATGGGGGAGAGAGAGAGGTTTAGACAGTAGAGTGGTGGAGAGGTAGAGGGTAGGATGGGGAGAGAGGTTTAGACAGTGGAGTGGTGGAGAGGTAGAGTGTAGGATGGGGAGAGAGAGATAGAGAGACTTAGACAGTAGAGTGGTGGAGAGGTAGAGGGTAGGATGGGGAGAGAGAGAGGTTTAGACAGTAGAGTGGTGGAGAGGTAGAGGGTAGGATGGGGAGAGAGAGGTTTAGACAGTGGAGTGGTGGAGAGGTAGAGGGTAGGATGGGGAGAGAGAGAGGTTTAGACAGTAGAGTGGGGGAGAGGTAGAGGGTAGGATGGAGAGAGAGAGGTTTAGACAGTAGAGTGGTGGAGAGGGTGAGGTTAGGATGGGGAGAGAGAGGTTTAGACAGTAGAGTGGTGGAGAGGTAGAGGGTAGGATGGGGAGAGAGAGAGAGGTTTAGACAGTAGAGTGGTGGAGAGGTAGAGGGTAGGATGGGGAGAGAGAGAGGTTTAGACAGTAGAGTGGTGGATAGGTAGAGGGTAGGATGGGGAGAGAGAGGTTTAGACAGTAGAGTGGTGGAGAGGTAGAGGGTAGGATGGGGAGAGAGAGGTTTAGACAGTGGAGTGAGGGAGAGGTAGAGGGTAGGATGGGGAGAGAGAGGTTTAGATAGTAGAGTGGGGGAGAGGTAGAGGGTAGGATGGGGAGAGAGGTTTAGACAGTAGAGTGGGGGAGAGGTAGAGGGTAGGATGGGGGAGAGAGAGAGAGGTTTAGACAGTAGAGTGGTGGAGAGGTAGAGTGTAGGATGGGGGAGAGAGGTTTAGACAGTAGAGTGGTGGAGAGGTAGAGGGTAGGATGGGGAGAGAGAGAGAGAGGTTTAGACAGTAGAGTGGTGGAGAGGTAGAGGGTAGGATGGGGAGAGAGAGGTTTAGACAGTAGAGTGGTGGAGAGGTAGAGGGAAGGATGGGAGAGAGAGAGGTTTAGACAGTAGAGTGGTGGAGAGGTACAGGGTAGGATGGGGGAGAGAGAGAGGTTTAGACAGTAGAGTGGGGAGAGGTAGAGGGTAGGATGGGAGAGAGAGAGATTTAGACAGTAGAGTGGTAGAGAGGTAGAGGGTAGGATGGGAGAGAGAGGTTTGGACAGTAGAGTGGTGGAGAGGTAGAGGGTAGGATGGGGAGAGAGAGGTTTAGACAGTAGAGTGGTGGAGAGGTAGAGGGTAGGATGGAGAGAGAGGTTTAGACAGTAGAGTGGTGGAGAGGTAGAGGGTAGGATGGAGAGAGAGAGGTTTAGAGAGTAGAGTGGTCGAGAGGTAGAGGGTAGGATTTGGATAGAGAGGGTTAGACAGTAGAGTGGTGGAGAGGTAGAGGGTAGGATGGGGAGAGAGAGGTTTAGACAGTAGAGTGATGGAGAGGTAGAGGGTAGGATGGGGAGAGAGAGAGGTTTAGACAGTAGAGTGGGGGAGAGGTAGAGGGTAGGATGGAGAGAGAGAGGTTTAGACAGTAGAGTGGTGGAGAGGGAGAGGGTAGGATGGGGAGAGAGAGGTTTAGACAGTAGAGTGGTGGAGAGGGAGAGGGTAGGATGGGGAGAGAGAGAGAGGTTTAGACAGTAGAGTGGTGGAGAGTTAGAGGGTAGGATGGGGAGAGAGAGAGGTTTAGACAGTAGAGTGGTGGATAGGTAGAGGGTAGGATGGGGAGAGAGAGGTTTAGACAGTAGAGTGGTGGAGAGGTAGAGGGCAGGATGGTTAGAGAGAGGTTTAGACAGTGGAGTGGTGGAGAGGTAGAGGGTAGGATGGTGAGAGAGGTTTAGACAGTAGAGTGGTGGAGAGGTAGAGAGTAGGGTGGGGAGAGAGAGACTTAGACAGTAGAGTGGGGGAGAGGTAGAGGGTAGGATGGGGAGAGAGAGGTTTAGACTGTAGAGTGGGGGCGAGGTAGAGGGTAGGATGGGGAGAGAGGTTTAGACAGTAGAGTGGGGGAGAGGTAGAGGGTAGAATGGGGGAGAGAGAGAGAGGTTTAGACAGTAGAGTGGTGGAGAGGTAGAGGGTAGGATGGGGAGAGAGAGGTTTAGACAGTAGAGTGGTGGAGAGGTAGAGGGTAGGATGGGGGAGAGAGAGAGGTTTAGACAGTAGAGTGGTGGAGAGGTAGAGGGTAGGATGGGGAGAGAGGTTTAGACAGTAGAGTGGTGGAGAGGTAGAGAGTAGGGTGGGGAGAGAGAGACTTAGACAGTAGAGTGGTGGAGAGGTAGAGGGTAGGATGGGGGAGAGAGGTTTAGACAGTAGAGTGGTGGAGAGGTAGAGGGTAGGATGGGGAGAGAGAGAGAGAGGTTTAGACAGTAGAGTGGTGGAGAGGTAGAGGGTAGGATGGGGAGAGAGAGGTTTAGACATTAGAGTGGTGGAGAGGTAGAGGGAAGGATGGGAGAGAGAGACGTTTAGACAGTAGAGTGGTGGAGAGGTACAGGGTAGGATGGGGGAGAGAGAGAGGTTTAGACAGTAGATTGGGGTGAGGTAGAGGGTAGGATGGGAGAGAGAGAGATTTAGACAGTAGAGTGGTAGAGAGGTAGAGGGTAGGATTTGGAGAGAGAGGTTTGGACAGTAGAGTGGTGGAGAGGTAGAGGGTAGGATGGGGAGAGAGAGGTTTAGACAGTAGAGTGGTGGAGAGGTAGAGGGTAGGATGGAGAGAGAGGTTTAGACAGTAGAGTGGTGGAGAGGTAGAGGGTAGGATGAGGGAGAGAGAGAGGTTTAGACAGTAGAGTGGTGGAGAGGTAGAGGGTAGGATGGGGAGAGAGAGGTTTAGACAGTAGAGTGGTGGAGAGGTAGAGGGTAGGATGGAGAGAGAGGTTTAGACAGTAGAGTGGTGGAGAGGTAGAGGGTAGGATGAGGGAGAGAGAGAGGTTTAGACAGTAGAGTGGTGGAGAGGTAGAGGGTAGGATGGAGAGAGAGGTTTAGACAGTAGAGTGGTGGAGAGGTAGAGGGTAGGATGGGGAGAGAGAGGTTTAGACAGTAGAGTGATGGAGAGGTAGAGGGTAGGATGGGGAGAGAGAGGTTTAGACAGTAGAGTGGGGGAGAGGTAGAGGGTAGGATGGGGAGAGAGAGGTTTAGACAGTAGAGTGTTGGAGAGGTAGAGGGTAGGATGGGAGAGAGAGGTTTAGACAGTAGAGTGGTGGAGAGGTAGAGAGTAGGATGGGGAGAGAGAGAGGTTTAGACAGTAGAGTGGTGGAGAGGTAGAGGGTAGGATGGAGAGAGAGAGGTTTAGACAGTAGAGTGGTGGAGAGGTAGAGGGTAGGATGGGGAGAGAGGTTTAGACAGTAGAGTGGTGGAGAGGTAGAGGGTAGGATGGGGAGAGAGAGAGGTTTAGACAGTAGAGTGGTGGAGAGGTAGAGGGTAGGATGGGGAGAGAGAGGTTTAGACAGTGGAGTGGTGGAGAGGTAGAGGGTAGGATGGGGAGAGAGAGAGGTTTAGACAGTAGAGTGGTGGAGAGGTAGAGGGTAGGATGGGAGAGAGAGGTTTAGACAGTAGAGTGGTGGAGAGGTAGAGAGTAGGATGGGGAGAGAGAGAGGTTTAAACAGTAGAGTGGTGGAGAGGTAGAGGGTAGGATGGAGAGAGAGAGGTTTAGACAGTAGAGTGGTGGAGAGGTAGAGGGTAGGATGGGGAGAGAGAGAGGTTTAGACAGTAGAGTGGTGGAGAGGTAGAGGGTAGGATGGGAGAGAGAGGTTTAGACAGTAGAGTGGTGGAGAGGTAGAGGGTAGGATGGGGAGAGAGAGAGGTTTAGACAGTAGAGTGGTGGAGAGGTAGAGGGTAGGATGGGGGAGAGAGAGAGAGGTTTAGACAGTAGAGTGGTGGAGAGGTAGAGGGTAGGATGGGGAGAGAGAGGTTTAGACAGTAGAGTGGTGGAGAGGTAGAGGGTAGGATGGGGGAGAGAGAGAGGTTTAGACAGTAGAGTGGTGGAGAGGTAGAGGGTAGGATGGGGAGAGAGGTTTAGACAGTAGAGTGGTGGAGAGGTAGAGGGTAGGGTGGGGAGAGAGAGACTTAGACAGTAGAGTGGTGGAGAGGTAGAGGTTAGGATGAGGGAGAGAGGTTTAGACAGTAGAGTGGTGGAGAGGTAGAGGGTAGGATGAGGGAGAGAGAGAGGTGTAGACAGTAGAGTGGTGGAGAGGTAGAGGGTAGGATGGAGAGAGAGAGGTTTAGACAGTAGAGTGGTGGAGAGGTAGAGGGTAGGATGGGGAGAGAGAGGTTTAGACAGTAGAGTGGTGGAGAGGTAGAGGGTAGGATGGGGAGAGAGAGGTTTAGACAGTAGAGTGGTGGAGAGGTAGAGGGTAGGATGGAGAGAGAGGTTTAGACAGTAGAGTGGTGGAGAGGTAGAGGGTAGGATGGAGAGAGAGGTTTAGACAGTAGAGTGATGTAGAGGTAGAGGGTAGGATGGGGAGAGAGAGGTTTAGACAGTAGAGCGGGGGAGAGGTAGAGGGTAGGATGGGGAGAGAGAGGTTTAGACAGTGGAGTGGTGGAGAGGTAGAGTGTAGGATGGGGAGAGAGAGATAGAGAGACTTAGACAGTAGAGTGGTGGAGAGGTAGAAGGTAAGATGGGGAGAGAGAGAGGTTTAGACAGTAGAGTGGTGGAGAGGTAGAGGGTAGGATGGGGAGAGAGAGGTTTAGACAGTGGAGTGGTGGAGAGGTAGAGTGTAGGATGGGGAGAGAGAGATAGAGAGACTTAGACAGTAGAGTGGTGGAGAGGTAGAGGGTAGGATGGGGGAGAGAGAGAGAGGTTTAGACAGTAGAGTGGTGGAGAGGTAGAGGGTAGGATGGGGAGAGAGAGAGGTTTAGACAGTAGAGTGGTGGATAGGTAGAGGGTAGGATGGGGAGAGAGAGGTTTAGACAGTAGAGTGGTGGAGAGGTAGAGGGTAGGATGGGGAGAGAGAGAGGTTTATACAGTAGAGTGGTGGAGAGGTAGAGGGTAGGATGGGGAGAGAGAGAGGTTTAGACAGTAGAGTGATGGAGAGGTAGAGGGTAGGATGGGGAGAGAGAGAGGTTTAGACAGTAGAGTGGGGGAGAGGTAGAGGGTAGGATGGAGAGAGAGAGTGGTTAAGACAGTAGAGTGGGGGAGAGGTAGAGGGTAGGATGGAGAGAGAGGTTTAGACAGTAGAGTGATGGAGAGGTAGAGGGTAGGGTGGGGAGAGAGAGAGGTTTAGACAGTAGAGTGGGGGAGAGGTAGAGGGTAGGATGGAGAGAGAGAGTGGTTTAGACAGTAGAGTGGGGGAGAGGTAGAGGGTAGGATGGAGAGAGAGAGTGGTTTAGACAGTAGAGTGGGGGAGAGGTAGAGGGTAGGATGGAGAGAGAGAGTGGTTAAGACAGTAGAGTGGTGGAGATGTAGAGGGTAGGATGGGGAAAGAGAGGTTTAGACAGTAGAGTGGGGAGAGGTAGAGGGTAGGATGGGGGAGAGAGAGAGGTTTAGACAGTAGAGTGGGGGAGAGGGAGAGGGTAGGATGGGGAGAGAGAGGTTTAGACAGTAGAGTGGGGGAGAGCTAGAGGGTAGGATGGGGAGAGAGAGGTTTAGACAGTGGAGTGGTGGAGAGGTAGAGTGTAGGATGGGGAGAGAGAGGTTTAGACAGTAGAGTGGGGGAGAGCTAGAGGGTAGGATGGGGAGAGAGAGGTTTAGACAGTGGAGTGGTGGAGAGGTAGAGTGTAGGATGGGGAGAGAGAGATAAAGAGACTTAGACAGTAGAGTGGTGGAGAGGTAGAGGGTAGGATGGGGAGAGAGAGAGAGGTTTAGACAGTAGAGTGGTAGAGAGGTAGAGGGTAGGATGGGAGAGAGAGGTTTGGACAGTAGAGTGTTGGAGAGGTAGAGGGTAGGATGGGGAGAGAGAGGTTTAGACAGTAGAGTGGTGGAGAGGAAGAGGGTAGGATGGAGAGAGAGGTTTAGACAGTAGAGTGGTGGAGAGGTAGAGGGTAGGATGGGAAAGAGAGGTTTAGACAGTAGAGTGGTGGAGAGGTAGAGGGTAGGATGGGGAGAGAGAGGTTTAGACATTAGAGTGGTGGAGAGGTAGAGGGAAGGATGGGAGAGAGAGACGTTTAGACAGTAGAGTGGTGGAGAGGTACAGGGTAGGATGGGGGAGAGAGAGAGGTTTAGACAGTAGATTGGGGTGAGGTAGAGGGTAGGATGGGAGAGAGAGAGATTTAGACAGTAGAGTGGTAGAGAGGTAGAGGGTAGGATTTGGAGAGAGAGGTTTGGACAGTAGAGTGGTGGAGAGGTAGAGGGTAGGATGGGGAGAGAGAGGTTTAGACAGTAGAGTGGTGGAGAGGTAGAGGGTAGGATGGAGAGAGAGGTTTAGACAGTAGAGTGGTGGAGAGGTAGAGGGTAGGATGAGGGAGAGAGAGAGGTTTAGACAGTAGAGTGGTGGAGAGGTAGAGGGTAGGATGGGGAGAGAGAGGTTTAGACAGTAGAGTGGTGGAGAGGTAGAGGGTAGGATGGAGAGAGAGGTTTAGACAGTAGAGTGGTGGAGAGGTAGAGGGTAGGATGAGGGAGAGAGAGAGGTTTAGACAGTAGAGTGATGGAGAGGTAGAGGGTAGGATGGAGAGAGAGGTTTAGACAGTAGAGTGGGGGAGAGGTAGAGGGTAGGATGGGGAGAGAGAGGTTTAGACAGTAGAGTGGTGGAGAGGTAGAGAGTAGGATGGGGAGAGAGAGAGGTTTAGACAGTAGAGTGGTGGAGAGGTAGAGGGTAGGATGGAGAGAGAGAGGTTTAGACAGTAGAGTGGTGGAGAGGTAGAGGGTAGGATGGGGAGAGAGGTTTAGACAGTAGAGTGGTGGAGAGGTAGAGGGTAGGATGGGGAGAGAGAGGTTTAGACAGTAGAGTGATGGAGAGGTAGAGGGTAGGATGGGGAGAGAGAGGTTTAGACAGTAGAGTGGGGGAGAGGTAGAGGGTAGGATGGGGAGAGAGAGGTTTAGACAGTAGAGTGGTGGAGAGGTAGAGAGTAGGATGGGGAGAGAGAGAGGTTTAGACAGTAGAGTGGTGGAGAGGTAGAGGGTAGGATGGAGAGAGAGAGGTTTAGACAGTAGAGTGGTGGAGAGGTAGAGGGTAGGATGGGGAGAGAGGTTTAGACAGTAGAGTGGTGGAGAGGTAGAGGGTAGGATGGGGAGAGAGAGAGGTTTAGACAGTAGAGTGGTGGAGAGGTAGAGGGTAGGATGGGGAGAGAGAGGTTTAGACAGTGGAGTGGTGGAGAGGTAGAGGGTAGGATGGGGAGAGAGAGAGGTTTAGACAGTAGAGTGGTGGAGAGGTAGAGGGTAGGATGGGAGAGAGAGGTTTAGACAGCAGAGTGGTGGAGAGGTAGAGAGTAGGATGGGGAGAGAGAGAGGTTTAGACAGTAGAGTGGTGGAGAGGTAGAGGGTAGGATGGAGAGAGAGAGGTTTAGACAGTAGAGTGGTGGAGAGGTAGAGGGTAGGATGGGGAGAGAGAGAGGTTTAGACAGTAGAGTGGTGGAGAGGTAGAGGGTAGGATGGGAGAGAGAGGTTTAGACAGTAGAGTGGTGGAGAGGTAGAGGGTAGGATGGGGAGAGAGAGAGGTTTAGACAGTAGAGTGGTGGAGAGGTAGAGGGTAGGATGGGGGAGAGAGAGAGAGGTTTAGACAGTAGAGTGGTGGAGAGGTAGAGGGTAGGATGGGGAGAGAGAGGTTTAGACAGTAGAGTGGTGGAGAGGTAGAGGGTAGGATGGGGGAGAGAGAGAGGTTTAGACAGTAGAGTGGTGGAGAGGTAGAGGGTAGGATGGGGAGAGAGGTTTAGACAGTAGAGTGGTGGAGAGGTAGAGGGTAGGGTGGGGAGAGAGAGACTTAGACAGTAGAGTGGTGGAGAGGTAGAGGTTAGGATGAGGGAGAGAGGTTTAGACAGTAGAGTGGTGGAGAGGTAGAGGGTAGGATGAGGGAGAGAGAGAGGTGTAGACAGTAGAGTGGTGGAGAGGTAGAGGGTAGGATGGAGAGAGAGAGGATTAGACAGTAGAGTGGTGGAGAGGTAGAGGGTAGGATGGGGAGAGAGAGGTTTAGACAGTAGAGTGGTGGAGAGGTAGAGGGTAGGATGGGGAGAGAGAGGTTTAGACAGTAGAGTGGTGGAGAGGTAGAGGGTAGGATGGAGAGAGAGGTTTAGACAGTAGAGTGGTGGAGAGGTAGAGGGTAGGATGGAGAGAGAGGTTTAGACAGTAGAGTGATGTAGAGGTAGAGGGTAGGATGGGGAGAGAGAGGTTTAGACAGTAGAGCGGGGGAGAGGTAGAGGGTAGGATGGGGAGAGAGAGGTTTAGACAGTGGAGTGGTGGAGAGGTAGAGTGTAGGATGGGGAGAGAGAGATAGAGAGACTTAGACAGTAGAGTGGTGGAGAGGTAGAAGGTAAGATGGGGAGAGAGAGAGGTTTAGACAGTAGAGTGGTGGAGAGGTAGAGGGTAGGATGGGGAGAGAGAGGTTTAGACAGTGGAGTGGTGGAGAGGTAGAGTGTAGGATGGGGAGAGAGAGATAGAGAGACTTAGACAGTAGAGTGGTGGAGAGGTAGAGGGTAGGATGGGGGAGAGAGAGAGAGGTTTAGACAGTAGAGTGGTGGAGAGGTAGAGGGTAGGATGGGGAGAGAGAGAGGTTTAGACAGTAGAGTGGTGGATAGGTAGAGGGTAGGATGGGGAGAGAGAGGTTTAGACAGTAGAGTGGTGGAGAGGTAGAGGGTAGGATGGGGAGAGAGAGAGGTTTATACAGTAGAGTGGTGGAGAGGTAGAGGGTAGGATGGGGAGAGAGAGAGGTTTAGACAGTAGAGTGATGGAGAGGTAGAGGGTAGGATGGGGAGAGAGAGAGGTTTAGACAGTAGAGTGGGGGAGAGGTAGAGGGTAGGATGGAGAGAGAGAGTGGTTAAGACAGTAGAGTGGGGGAGAGGTAGAGGGTAGGATGGAGAGAGAGGTTTAGACAGTAGAGTGATGGAGAGGTAGAGGGTAGGGTGGGGAGAGAGAGAGGTTTAGACAGTAGAGTGGGGGAGAGGTAGAGGGTAGGATGGAGAGAGAGAGTGGTTTAGACAGTAGAGTGGGGGAGAGGTAGAGGGTAGGATGGAGAGAGAGAGTGGTTTAGACAGTAGAGTGGGGGAGAGGTAGAGGGTAGGATGGAGAGAGAGAGTGGTTAAGACAGTAGAGTGGTGGAGATGTAGAGGGTAGGATGGGGAAAGAGAGGTTTAGACAGTAGAGTGGGGAGAGGTAGAGGGTAGGATGGGGGAGAGAGAGAGGTTTAGACAGTAGAGTGGGGGAGAGGGAGAGGGTAGGATGGGGAGAGAGAGGTTTAGACAGTAGAGTGGGGGAGAGCTAGAGGGTAGGATGGGGAGAGAGGTTTAGACAGTGGAGTGGTGGAGAGGTAGAGTGTAGGATGGGGAGAGAGAGGTTTAGACAGTAGAGTGGGGGAGAGCTAGAGGGTAGGATGGGGAGAGAGAGGTTTAGACAGTGGAGTGGTGGAGAGGTAGAGTGTAGGATGGGGAGAGAGAGATAAAGAGACTTAGACAGTAGAGTGGTGGAGAGGTAGAGGGTAGGATGGGGAGAGAGAGAGAGGTTTAGACAGTAGAGTGGTAGAGAGGTAGAGGGTAGGATGGGAGAGAGAGGTTTGGACAGTAGAGTGTTGGAGAGGTAGAGGGTAGGATGGGGAGAGAGAGGTTTAGACAGTAGAGTGGTGGAGAGGTAGAGGGTAGGATGGAGAGAGAGGTTTAGACAGTAGAGTGGTGGAGAGGTAGAGGGTAGGATGGAGAGAGAGAGGTTTAGACAGTGGAGTGGTGGAGAGGTAGAGGGTAGGATGGGGAGAGAGAGATAGAGAGACTTAGACAGTAGAGTGGTGGAGAGGTAGAGGGTAGGATGGGGAGAGAGAGAGGTTTAGACAGTAGAGTGGTGGAGAGGTAGAGGGTAGGATGGGGAGAGAGAGGTTTAGACAGTGGAGTGGTGGAGAGGTAGAGTGTAGGATGGGGAGAGAGAGAGAGGTTTAGACAGTAGAGTGGTGGAAAGGTAGAGGTTAGGATGGGGTAGAGAGGTTTAGACAGTAGAGTGGTGGAGAGGTAGAGGGTAGGATGGGGAGAGAGAGAGGTTTAGACAGTAGAGTGGTGGAGAGGTAGAGGGTAGGATGGGGAGAGAGAGAGAGGTTTAGACAGTAGAGTGGTGGAGAGGTAGAGGGTAGGATGGGGAGAGAGAGGTTTAGACAGTAGAGTGGTGGAGAGGTAGAGGGTAGGATGGGGAGAGAGAGAGGTTTAGATAGTAGAGTGGTAGAGAGGTAGAGGGTAGGATGGGGAGAGAGGTTTAGACAGTAGAGTGGTGGAGAGGTAGAGGGTAGGATGGGGAGAGAGAGAGGTTTATACAGTAGAGTGGTGGAGAGGTAGAGGGTAGGATGGGGAGAGAGAGAGGTTTAGACAGTAGAGTGATGGATAGGTAGAGGGTAAGATGGGGAGAGAGAGAGGTTTAGACAGTAGACTGATGGAGAGGTAGAGGGTAGGATGGAGAGAGAGAGTGGTTAAGACAGTAGAGTGGGGGAGAGGTAGAGGGTAGGATGGAGAGAGAGGTTTAGACAGTAGAGTGATGGAGAGGTAGAGGGTAGGATGGGGAGAGAGAGAGGTTTAGACAGTAGAGTGGTGGAGAGGTAGAGGGTAGGATGGGGAGAGAGGTTTATACAGTAGAGTGGTGGAGAGGTAAAGGGTAGGATGGGGAGAGAGAGAGGTTTAGACAGGAGAGTGATGGAGAGGTAGAGGGTAGGATGGGGAGAGAGAGAGGTTTAGACAGTAGAGTGGGGAGAGGTAGAGGGTAGGATGGGGGAGAGAGAGAGGTTTAGACAGTAGAGTGGGGGAGAGGTAGAGGGTAGGATGGGGAGAGAGAGAGGTTTAGACAGTAGAGTGGGGGAGAGGTAGAGGGTAGAATGGAGAGAGAGAGGTTTAGACAGTAGAGTGGGGGAGAGGTAGAGGGTAGGATGGAGAGAGAGAGGTTTAGACAGTAGAGTGGGGAGAGGTAGAGGGTAGGATGGGGGAGAGAGAGAGGTTTAGACAGTAGAGTGGTGGAGAGGTAGAGGGTAGGAAGGGGAGAGAGAGAGGTTTAGACAGTAGAGTGGTGGAGAGGTAGAGGGTAGGATGGGGAGAGAGAGGTTTAGACAGTAGAGTGGTGGAGAGGTAGAGGGTAGGATGGGGGAGAGAGAGAGGTTTAGACAGTAGAGTGGTGGAGAGGTAGAGGGTAGGATGGGGAGAGAGGTTTAGACAGTAGAGTGGTGGAGAGGTAGAGGGTAGGGTGGGGAGAGAGAGACTTAGACAGTAGAGTGGTGGAGAGGTAGAGGTTAGGATGAGGGAGAGAGGTTTAGACAGTAGAGTGGTGGAGAGGTAGAGGGTAGGATGAGGGAGAGAGAGAGGTGTAGACAGTAGAGTGGTGGAGAGGTAGAGGGTAGGATGGAGAGAGAGAGGTTTAGACAGTAGAGTGGTGGAGAGGTAGAGGGTAGGATGGGGAGAGAGAGGTTTAGACAGTAGAGTGGTGGAGAGGTAGAGGGTAGGATGGGGAGAGAGAGGTTTAGACAGTAGAGTGGTGGAGAGGTAGAGGGTAGGATGGAGAGAGAGGTTTAGACAGTAGAGTGGTGGAGAGGTAGAGGGTAGGATGGAGAGAGAGGTTTAGACAGTAGAGTGATGTAGAGGTAGAGGGTAGGATGGGGAGAGAGAGGTTTAGACAGTAGAGCGGGGGAGAGGTAGAGGGTAGGATGGGGAGAGAGAGGTTTAGACAGTGGAGTGGTGGAGAGGTAGAGTGTAGGATGGGGAGAGAGAGATAGAGAGACTTAGACAGTAGAGTGGTGGAGAGGTAGAGGGTAAGATGGGGAGAGAGAGAGGTTTAGACAGTAGAGTGGTGGAGAGGTAGAGGGTAGGATGGGGAGAGAGAGGTTTAGACAGTGGAGTGGTGGAGAGGTAGAGTGTAGGATGGGGAGAGAGAGATAGAGAGACTTAGACAGTAGAGTGGTGGAGAGGTAGAGGGTAGGATGGGGGAGAGAGAGAGAGGTTTAGACAGTAGAGTGGTGGAGAGGTAGAGGGTAGGATGGGGAGAGAGAGAGGTTTAGACAGTAGAGTGGTGGATAGGTAGAGGGTAGGATGGGGAGAGAGAGGTTTAGACAGTAGAGTGGTGGAGAGGTAGAGGGTAGGATGGGGAGAGAGAGAGGTTTATACAGTAGAGTGGTGGAGAGGTAGAGGGTAGGATGGGGAGAGAGAGAGGTTTAGACAGTAGAGTGATGGAGAGGTAGAGGGTAGGATGGGGAGAGAGAGAGGTTTAGACAGTAGAGTGGGGGAGAGGTAGAGGGTAGGATGGGGAGAGAGAGAGGTTTAGACAGTAGAGTGGGGGAGAGGTAGAGGGTAGAATGGAGAGAGAGAGGTTTAGACAGTAGAGTGGGGGAGAGGTAGAGGGTAGGATGGAGAGAGAGAGGTTTAGACAGTAGAGTGGGGAGAGGTAGAGGGTAGGATGGGGGAGAGAGAGAGGTTTAGACAGTAGAGTGGTGGAGAGGTAGAGGGTAGGAAGGGGAGAGAGAGAGGTTTAGACAGTAGAGTGGTGGAGAGGTAGAGGGTAGGATGGGGAGAGAGAGGTTTAGACAGTAGAGTGGTGGAGAGGTAGAGGGTAGGATGGGGGAGAGAGAGAGGTTTAGACAGTAGAGTGGTGGAGAGGTAGAGGGTAGGATGGGGAGAGAGGTTTAGACAGTAGAGTGGTGGAGAGGTAGAGGGTAGGGTGGGGAGAGAGAGACTTAGACAGTAGAGTGGTGGAGAGGTAGAGGTTAGGATGAGGGAGAGAGGTTTAGACAGTAGAGTGGTGGAGAGGTAGAGGGTAGGATGAGGGAGAGAGAGAGGTGTAGACAGTAGAGTGGTGGAGAGGTAGAGGGTAGGATGGAGAGAGAGAGGTTTAGACAGTAGAGTGGTGGAGAGGTAGAGGGTAGGATGGGGAGAGAGAGGTTTAGACAGTAGAGTGGTGGAGAGGTAGAGGGTAGGATGGGGAGAGAGAGGTTTAGACAGTAGAGTGGTGGAGAGGTAGAGGGTAGGATGGAGAGAGAGGTTTAGACAGTAGAGTGGTGGAGAGGTAGAGGGTAGGATGGAGAGAGAGGTTTAGACAGTAGAGTGATGTAGAGGTAGAGGGTAGGATGGGGAGAGAGAGGTTTAGACAGTAGAGCGGGGGAGAGGTAGAGGGTAGGATGGGGAGAGAGAGGTTTAGACAGTGGAGTGGTGGAGAGGTAGAGTGTAGGATGGGGAGAGAGAGATAGAGAGACTTAGACAGTAGAGTGGTGGAGAGGTAGAGGGTAAGATGGGGAGAGAGAGAGGTTTAGACAGTAGAGTGGTGGAGAGGTAGAGGGTAGGATGGGGAGAGAGAGGTTTAGACAGTGGAGTGGTGGAGAGGTAGAGTGTAGGATGGGGAGAGAGAGATAGAGAGACTTAGACAGTAGAGTGGTGGAGAGGTAGAGGGTAGGATGGGGGAGAGAGAGAGAGGTTTAGACAGTAGAGTGGTGGAGAGGTAGAGGGTAGGATGGGGAGAGAGAGAGGTTTAGACAGTAGAGTGGTGGATAGGTAGAGGGTAGGATGGGGAGAGAGAGGTTTAGACAGTAGAGTGGTGGAGAGGTAGAGGGTAGGATGGGGAGAGAGAGAGGTTTATACAGTAGAGTGGTGGAGAGGTAGAGGGTAGGATGGGGAGAGAGAGAGGTTTAGACAGTAGAGTGATGGAGAGGTAGAGGGTAGGATGGGGAGAGAGAGAGGTTTAGACAGTAGAGTGGGGGAGAGGTAGAGGGTAGGATGGAGAGAGAGAGTGGTTAAGACAGTAGAGTGGGGGAGAGGTAGAGGGTAGGATGGAGAGAGAGGTTTAGACAGTAGAGTGATGGAGAGGTAGAGGGTAGGGTGGGGAGAGAAGGAGGTTTAGACAGTAGAGTGGGGGAGAGGTAGAGGGTAGGATGGAGAGAGAGAGTGGTTTAGACAGTAGAGTGGGGGAGAGGTAGAGGGTAGGATGGAGAGAGAGAGTGGTTTAGACAGTAGAGTGGGGGAGAGGTAGAGGGTAGGATGGAGAGAGAGAGTGGTTAAGACAGTAGAGTGGTGGAGATGTAGAGGGTAGGATGGGGAAAGAGAGGTTTAGACAGTAGAGTGGGGAGAGGTAGAGGGTAGGATGGGGGAGAGAGAGAGATTTAGACAGTAGAGTGGGGGAGAGGGAGAGGGTAGGATGGGGAGAGAGAGGTTTAGACAGTAGAGTGGGGGAGAGCTAGAGGGTAGGATGGGGAGAGAGAGGTTTAGACAGTGGAGTGGTGGAGAGGTAGAGGGTAAGATGGGGAGAGAGAGAGGTTTAGACAGTAGAGTGGTGGAGAGGTAGAGGGTAGGATGGGGAGAGAGAGGTTTAGACAGTGGAGTGGTGGAGAGGTAGAGTGTAGGATGGGGAGAGAGAGATAGAGAGACTTAGACAGTAGAGTGGTGGAGAGGTAGAGGGTAGGATGGGGGAGAGAGAGAGAGGTTTAGACAGTAGAGTGGTGGAGAGGTAGAGGGTAGGATGGGGAGAGAGAGAGGTTTAGACAGTAGAGTGGTGGATAGGTAGAGGGTAGGATGGGGAGAGAGAGGTTTAGACAGTAGAGTGGTGGAGAGGTAGAGGGTAGGATGGGGAGAGAGAGAGGTTTATACAGTAGAGTGGTGGAGAGGTAGAGGGTAGGATGGGGAGAGAGAGAGGTTTAGACAGTAGAGTGATGGAGAGGTAGAGGGTAGGATGGGGAGAGAGAGAGGTTTAGACAGTAGAGTGGGGGAGAGGTAGAGGGTAGGATGGAGAGAGAGAGTGGTTAAGACAGTAGAGTGGGGGAGAGGTAGAGGGTAGGATGGAGAGAGAGGTTTAGACAGTAGAGTGATGGAGAGGTAGAGGGTAGGGTGGGGAGAGAAGGAGGTTTAGACAGTAGAGTGGGGGAGAGGTAGAGGGTAGGATGGAGAGAGAGAGTGGTTTAGACAGTAGAGTGGGGGAGAGGTAGAGGGTAGGATGGAGAGAGAGAGTGGTTTAGACAGTAGAGTGGGGGAGAGGTAGAGGGTAGGATGGAGAGAGAGAGTGGTTAAGACAGTAGAGTGGTGGAGATGTAGAGGGTAGGATGGGGAAAGAGAGGTTTAGACAGTAGAGTGGGGAGAGGTAGAGGGTAGGATGGGGGAGAGAGAGAGGTTTAGACAGTAGAGTGGGGGAGAGGGAGAGGGTAGGATGGGGAGAGAGAGGTTTAGACAGTAGAGTGGGGGAGAGCTAGAGGGTAGGATGGGGAGAGAGAGGTTTAGACAGTGGAGTGGTGGAGAGGTAGAGTGTAGGATGGGGAGAGACAGGTTTAGACAGTAGAGTGGGGGAGAGCTAGAGGGTAGGATGGGGAGAGAGAGGTTTAGACAGTGGAGTGGTGGAGAGGTAGAGTGTAGGATGGGGAGAGAGAGGTTTAGACAGTAGAGTGATGGAGAGGTAGAGGGTAGGATGGGGAGAGAGAGGTTTAGACAGTAGAGTGGGGGAGAGGTAGAGGGTAGGATGGGGAGAGAGAGGTTTAGACAGTGGAGTGGTGGAGAGGTAGAGTGTAGGATGGGGAGAGAGAGATAAAGAGACTTAGACAGTAGAGTGGTGGAGAGGTAGAGGGTAGGATGGGGAGAGAGAGAGAGGTTTAGACAGTAGAGTGGTAGAGAGGTAGAGGGTAGGATGGGAGAGAGAGGTTTGGACAGTAGAGTGTTGGAGAGGTAGAGGGTAGGATGGGGAGAGAGAGGTTTAGACAGTAGAGTGGTGGAGAGGTAGAGGGTAGGATGGAGAGAGAGGTTTAGACAGTAGAGTGGTGGAGAGGTAGAGGGTAGGATGGAGAGAGAGAGGTTTAGACAGTGGAGTGGTGGAGAGGTAGAGGGTAGGATGGGGAGAGAGAGAGGTTTAGACAGTAGAGTGATGGAGAGGTAGAGGGTAGGATGGGG
>NW_026600255.1:374079-425464 GCF_029448725.1 Salvelinus fontinalis
TCAGACCGAAATGCAGCGGGGTACGTGTTCATCTTTATTCGCTTAACTGACTGAACACTGAATACAAAATAACAAAAATACTAGCCGGAACAGTTCTGCAAGGTGCCACCAACACTAAACAGAAAATAACCACCCACAACTAACAGTGGGAAAACAGGCTACCTAAGTATGGTTCTCAATCAGAGACAACGAAAGACAGCTGCCTCTGATTGGGAACCATACCAGGCCAAAACATAGAAATACAAAACCTAGACATACAAACATAGAATGCCCACCCACATCACACCCTGACCAAACAAAAAATAGAAACATACAAAGCAATCTACGGTCAGGGCGTGACAGTTACCTTCGCTTTCTTGGGTACAGGAACAATGGTGGCCATCTTGAAGCATGTGGGGACAACAGACTGTGATAGGGAGAGATTGAATATGTTCGTAAACACTCCGGCCAGCTGGTCTGCTCATGCTCTGAAGAGGCGGCTAGGGATGCCGTCTGGGCCGGCAGCCCTGCGAGTTTTAACACGCTTAAATGTCTTACTCACGTCGGCCACGGAGAACGAGAGCTCACAGTCCTCAGGATCGGCCCTTGCCGGTGGCACTGTGTTATCCTCAAAGCAGGCGAAGAAGGTGTTTATCTAGTCCGGGAGAAAGACGTCGGAGTCCGCGATGTGGCTGGTTTTCCCTCCGTGATGGTCTTGAGTCCCTGCCACATACGTCTCGTGTCTGAGCCGTTAAATTGCAACTCCACTCTATCTCTGTACTGACCTTTTGCCTGTTTTATTGCCTTACGGAGGACATAACTGGACTGTTTGTACTCAACCATATTCCCAGTCACCTTGCCGTAGTTAAATGTGGTTGTTCACGATTTCAGTTTTGCGCGAATGCTGCCATCTATCCAGGGTTTCTGGTTTGGGTTGGTTTTAATAGGCACAGTGGGAACAACATCCCCTATATACTTCCTGATGAACTCAGTCACCGTATCAGTGTATACGTCAATGTAATTCTCAGAGTCAACCCGGAACATATCCCAGTACTTGTGATCAAAACAATCTTGAAGCATGCATTCTGATTGGTCAGACCAGCATTGAATTGACCTTAGCACGGGTACTTAATGTTTGTTTTTATGGCGGTTTTGGAGCAGTGGCTTCTTCCTTGCTGAGCGGTCTTTCAGGTTATGGCGATATAGGACTCGTTTTTACTGTGGATATAGATACTTTTGTACCTGTTTCCTCCAACATCTTCACAAGGTCCTTTGCTGTTGTTCTGGGAATGATTTGCACTTTTAGCACCAAAGTACGTTCATCTCTAGGAGACAGAACGCATCTCCTTCCTGAGCGGTATGACGGCCACGTGGTCCCATGGTGTTTATACTTGCGTACTATTGATTGTACAAATGAACGTAGTACCTTCAGGTATTTGGAAATTGCTCCCAACGATGAACCAAACTTGTGGAGGTCTATACATTTTTTCCGAGGTCTTGGCTGATTTATTTTGATTTTCCCATGATGTCAAGCAAAGAGGTACTGAGTTTGAAGGTAGGTTTTGAAATACATCCACAGGTACACCTCCAATTGACTCAAATTATGTCAAATAGCCTATCAGAAGCTTCTAAAGCCATGACATAATTTTCTCGAATTTTCCAAGCTGTTTAAAGGCACAGTCATCTTAGTGTATGTAAACTTCTTACCCACTGGAATTCTGATACAGTGAATTATAAGTGAAATAATCTGTCTGTAAACAATTTTTGGAAAAATTACTTGTGTCATGCACAAAGTAGATGTCCTTACCAACTTGCCAAAAAACTGTAGTTTGTTAACAAGACATTTGTGGACTGGTTGAAAAACGAGTTTTAATGACTCCAACCTAAGTGTATGTAAACTTCCGACTTCAACTGTACATATCATACCTGTTTTCAGTAAGTATGAGACTGAATACATATTCATATTCATATCATACCTGTTTTCAGTAAGTATGAGACTGAATACACATTCATATTCATATCATACCTGTTTTCAGTAAGTATGAGACTGAATACACATTCATATTCATATCATACCTGTTTTCAGTGAGTATGAGACTGAATACATATTCATATCATACCCGTTTTCAGTAAGTATGCGACTGAATACATATTCATATCATACCTGTTTTCAGTAAGTATGCAACTGAATACATATTCATATCATACCTGTTTTCAGTAAGTATGAGACTGAATACATATTCGTATCATACCTGTTTTCAGTAAGTATGAGACTGAATACATATTCATATTAATATCATACCTGTTTTCAGTAAGTATGCGACTGAATACATATTCATATCATACCTGTTTTCAGTAAGTATGAGACTGAATACATATTCATATCATACCTGTTTTCAGTAAGTATGAGACTGAATACATATTCATATCATACCTGTTTTCAGTAAGTATGAGACTGAATACATATTCATATACATATCATACCTGTTTTCAGTAAGTATGAGACTGAATACATATTCATATACATATCATACCTGTTTTCAGTGAGTATGAGACTGAATACATATTCATATACATATCATACCTGTTTTCAGTAAGTATGAGACTGAATACATATTCATATACATATCATACCTGTTTTCAGTGAGTATGAGACTGAATACATATTCATATACATATCATACCTGTTTTCAGTAAGTATGAGACTGAATACATATTCATATTCATATCATACCTGTTTTCAGTGAGTATGAGACTGAATACACATTCATATCATACCTGTTTTCAGTAAGTATGAGACTGAATACATATTCATATACATATCATACCTGTTTTCAGTGAGTATGAGACTGAATACATATTCATATCATACCTGTTTTCAGTAAGATGAAGGAAACACAACAACACAGCTCCACACCAGCTTATCGATGTGACATCACTTCCTCATCAAGATACGCGCTGCAGACGATAACGCATTAGTAGAAACTAATCAGGTGAGAGAAAATAATATAACATTTGTTTTATAGCGTATTAGTTTGCGAATCATTTAACAATTCATGTAATTAAATCTTCCATTGAAAAGAACATTGGAAATAGAAACAATTAAAAAATGTATCTGATTATTATTGAGGTATGAAACTGTGTTGTCCCAAATGGTACCCTGTTACCTCTATAGAGATCCCTTTTGACCAGGGCCCAGAGCAATAGATAGGGAATAGGCTGCCACTTGGGATTCACACACAGCCTTTATATACAAGTGTGTCACAGTACCTATGGGTTCTATAGATGAAATCTCAGGGTTGAGCCTGAAGGAATGAAACACAGCATAGGTCCATGGAGGTGACTGGACGCACAGGATGAATCACGTACATAGTTTACATTAAAAGAGACCAGGTGTTATTGAAGGTATCAGGGCAGGATGGAGAGATCCATAGAGGATATTAGAGCTGTTCAAAGAGACCAGGTGTTATTGAAGGTATCAGGTCAGGATGGAGAGATCCATAGAGGATATTAGAGCTGTTAAAAGAGACCAGGTGTTATTGAAGGTATCAGGTCAGGATGGAGAGATCCATAGAGGATATTAGAGCTGTTAAAAGAAATGGACATTATTGAAAGTCTCGGGGCATCAGACATTATTGAAGGTATCACGGCAGGATGGAGAGATCCAGAGAGGATATTAGAGCTGTAACAAAGTTTGGCTGAGACATTTATAGGTTCATAATGTCTCTTCTCTGTGTCCTTCTGTCTGCTTGTCTGTGTCCTTCTGTGTGCTTGTCTGTGTCCTTCTGTGTGCTTGTCTGTGTCCTTCTGTGTGCTTGTCTGTGTCCTTCTGTGTGCTTGTCTGTGTCCTTCTGTGTGCCTGTCTGTGTCCTTCTGTGTCATTCTGTGTCATTCTGTGTCCTTCTGTGTCCTTCTGTGTCCTTCTGTGTGCTTCTGTGTGCTTCTGTGTGCTTCTGTGTGCTTGTCTGTGTTCTGCTTGAATTCAGTGTAAAACATTCATTACCAAAGTGATCACCAGGTTCCAAAATGGCCGTGCCACAAATATTGGTTTCAAAAAGAACATTGCGTCAGCCCAGTTCCCTAGGACACTTAGATCTGACTGTTACCGTCCACACACACACACACACACACACACACACACACACACACACACACACACACACACACACACACACACACACACACACACACACACACACACACACACACACACACACACACACACACACACACACACACACACGCCGAACTGTAATGTCCCCCCAGACGGGTAATGAGGAAGGATCTCCTGGTTGAACGTGTGTTTGGGAAGGAGAGGAAATGTTACTGAGACTCTAATTTATCGTCAAATTAACGCTCCAACGATTAGATTACAGCAAAAAAATACATAAAATATAGATTTTAATAAGATTCATGCCTGTCATTATAGGTTTATTTAAATTGCACAAACTGCAATGATAATATTAAGAGTTTGAGTTTATTGTGTTGTTTTTACAGGAACAGAACACATTAATCAACGTTTCAGTAAAAGTGACGGTTTTAGTCAGACGGCTAATGTTCAACCGCGGTCCCTGGCCTTGTTATTAAACACTATTACAATAACAATACGGACATACAATGAGCAGTTACCACAGACAGATCAACATAGGGCAAGCAACACGTAGCGCATAGACAGAGTAACGTAGGGCAAGCAACACGTAGCGGACAGATAGAGCAACATAGGGCAAGCAGCACATGGCACACAGACAGAGTAACATAGGGCAAGCAACACGTAGCATTGAGACAGAGCAAAATGGTGCAAGCAACACGTAGCATGCAGACAGAGTAACATAGGACAAGCAACACGCAGCATGCAGACAGAGTAACATAGGACAAGCAACACACAGCATGCAGACAGAGAAACATAGGACAAGCAACACGTAGCATGCAGACAGAGTAACATAGGACAAGCAACACGTAGCATGCAGACAGATCAACATATGACAAGCAACACGCAGCATGCAGACAGAGTAACATAGGGCAAGCAACATGTAGCACACAGACAGAGCAACATAGGGCAAGCAACACGTAGCACTGAGACAGAGTAACATAGGGCAAGCAACACGTAGCATTGAGACAGAGCAACATAGGGCAAGCAACACGCAGCATGCAGACAGATCAACATAGGACAAGCAACACGTAGCATGCAGACAGAGAAACATAGGACAAGCAACAATCAGCATGCAGACAGATCAACGTAAGACAAGCAACACGCATCATGCAGACAGATCAACATAGGAAAAGCAACATGCAGCATGCAGACAGATAAACATAGGACAAGCAACACATATCATGCAGACAGAGTAACAAAGGACAAGAAACACACAGCATGCAGACAGAGTAACATAGGACAAGCAACACACAGCATGCAGTCAGAGAAACATATGACAAGCAACACACAGCATGCAGACAGATCAACGTAAGACAAGCAACACACAGCATGCAGACATATCAACAAAGGACAAGCAACACACAGCATGCAGACAGAGAAACATAGGACAAGCAACACGCAGCATGCAGACAGAGCAACATAGGGCAAGCAACATGTAGAACACAGACAGAGTAACATCCGGGAAAGCAACACGCAGCATGCAGACAGATCAACATAGGACAAGCAACCCGTAGCATGCAGACAGAGTAACATATGACAAGCAACACACAGCATGCAGACAGATCAACGTAAGACAAGCAACACACAGCATGCAGACATATCAACAAAGGACAAGCAACACACAGCATGCAGACAGAGAAACATAGGACAAGCAACACGCAGCATGCAGACAGAGCAACATAGGACAAGCAACCCGTAGCATGCAGACAGATCAACGTAAGACAAGCAACATGCAGCATGCAGACAGAGTAACAAAGGACAAGCAACACACAGCATGCAGACAGAGAAACATAGGACAAGCAACACGCAGCATGCAGATAGATCAACATAGGACAAGCAACACACAGCATGCAGACAGATCAACAAAGGACAAGCAACACACAGCATGCAGACAGAAAAACATAGGACAAGCAACACAGAGCATGCAGACAGATCAACATACGACAAGCAACACACAGCGTGCAGACAGAGAAACATAGGACAAGCAACACGCAGCATGCAGACAGAGAAACATAGGGCAAGCAACACGTAGCATGCAGACAGATCAACATAGGAAAGCAACACGTAGCATGTAGACAGATCAACGTAAGACAAGCAACACGCAGCATGCAGACAGATTAACAATAGACAAGCAACACGCAGCATGCAGAAAGAGAAACATATGACAAGCAACACTCAGCATGCAGACAGAGTAACAAAGGACAAGCAACACGCAGCATGCACACAGATCAACGTAAGACAAGCAACACACATCATGCAGACCGATCAACAAAGGACAAGCAACACACAGCATGCAGACAGAGAAACATAGGACAAGCAACACGCAGCATGCAGACAGAGTAACAAAGGACAAGCAACACACAGCATGCAGACAGAGAAACATTGGACAAGCAACACGCAGCATGCAGACAGATTAACATATGACAAGCAACACTCAGCATGCAGACAGAGAAACATAGGACAAGCAACACGCAGCATGCAGACAGAGTAACATAGGACAAGCAACACTCAGCATGCAGACAGATCAACATAGGACAAGCAACACGCAGCATGCAGACAGAGAAAAAAGCACAAAAAGCAACAAAACTAAATCCATGAAAGCAACACAAATATGTTTCCACACCTCACCAGCTACGGACAACAGATAACATGGAAAGTGTCAATACACAGCTAGGGATTATGTTCATTAGTCTGATTGGCCTTGAGCCATGTCTTTATGTTCACAAGTCTGATTGGCCTTTAGCCATGTCTTCATCTGTTTTCTGTGAAGGTGTGATAGGTGGTTCCGATATGTGTGTCTAATGGCACAGTGTTCCAGACAGGGGAAGCTCTCACAGTGTTCCAGACAGGGGAAGCTCTCACAGTGACCCAGACAGGGGAAGTTCTCACAGTGTTCCAGACAGGGGAAGCTCTCACAGTGTTCCAGACAGGGGAAGCTCTCACTGTGTTCCAGACAGGGGAAGCTCGCACAGTGTTCCAGACAGGGGAAGCTCTCACAGTGTTCCAGACAGGGGAAGCTCTCACTGTGTTCCAGACAGGGGAAGCTCTCACTGTGTTCCAGACAGGGGAAGCTCTCACAGTGTTCCAGACAGGGGAAGCTCTCACAGTGTTCCAGACAGGGGAAGCTCTCACAGTGTTCCAGACAGGGGAAGCTCTCACAGTGTTCCAGACAGGGGAAGCTCTCACAGTGTTCCAGACAGGGGAAGCTCTCACAGTGTTCCAGACAGGGGAAGCTCTCACAGTGCTCCAGACAGGGGAAGCTCTCACAGTGTTCCAGACAGGGGAAGCTCTCACAGTGTTCCAGACAGGGGAAGCTCTCACAGTGCTCCAGACAGGGGAAGCGCTCACAGAGAAAGCAGATTGACAGAAGGTGCTTTTTCCTTAAGGGAACTATACAGTCACCTCTCATGTCCGACCTTGTGGATCAGCTGCCATAGGTTTGGGTTTTCTGTTTGACTGGAGTACTGAGTGGAGAGGGAGGAGCCATTTAGGATCTTGAATACAAGACATGCGTCGGTGTATTGCACCAGATTTTTTTTCCATCTCAGGAGGTCATGCTTCCTGAGGATGTAAGAGTGATGATGGCTATTGGGTTTCCTATCAAGCACTTTGAGAGCCTGTTTTGTAGGCAGGCTGAATTTGTTTTAATGTTGTACAGCAAGCTTGGGTCCAACCAGTCAAGCGGTATGTTAAGTGGCGAGAGTATCATAGTATTGATGTACAGTTTTGCTGCCTCTGTAGTCAAAACTATTTAGTATGAATTGGAAATGAGCTAGGTTGAATTTGAGTTATTTGAGTTACCGTTTTTTCACCTGCATTTAAAATCAAATCAAATCAAATGTATTTATAAAGCCCTTCTTACATCAGCTGATGTCTCAAAGTGCTGTACAGAAACCCAGCCTAAAACCCCAAACAGCAAAACAATGCAGGTATAGAAGCACGGTGGCTAAGAAAAACTCCCTAGAAAGGCCAGAACCTAGGAAGAAACCTAGAGAGGAACCAGGCTATGAGAGGGTGGTCAGTCCTCTTCTCTTAGGGAGGAAACCCTCTTGGTTACTTCTTTCACCTGCATTTAAAATAGAGGTTGGAATCCAGAATGATGCCAAGGTTCTTATCTATACCACCTAGAGCTCCTCCCCTGACACACGTAGACATCTGGCTCAGTGGCATCAGTTGTCCTCTTTGTGAACAACATACAGACAGTATATATTGTTTTGTTCACATTGAGATGCAAACATGAGTCACTGAGCCACGTTGTAACCTGGTCCGTTACAGCCGTGTCTTCTTGTGCAGCTTGTTATTTTCACTGTGTCATTTGCAAACATGTGAACTTCCGACCCAGTACAGACAGTGGGCAGATCATTAATGTAGAGGCTGGGTCCCCAGTATTGACCCTTGGGGCACGCCCACATCGTAGCTGAGAGTGGGCGACAGGAGAGATATATCCTTGGTTCACACACAAAAAAGGAAGAAAATACAGTCTTTTGATTCATATCAACATAATGTACAATACATGACATTATTTTGTTATATATATATTTGTACCTTTATGTAACTACGTAAATACATTAAGAACAACTTCTTGTCTACAATGACGGCCTAGCTTTGGCCTGAGATGAAGTGTAGAAACCAAAAACACCAGTATCTCCATATGTCCACGCTGACTGTCAACCAACCAATCAAATGTATTTATAAAGCCCTTCTTACATCAGCTGATGTCACAAAGTGCTGTACAGAAAACCAGCCTAAAACCCCAAACAGCAAGGTGTAGAAGCACAGTGGCTAGGAAAAACTCCCTAGAAAGGCCAAAACCTAGGAAGAAACCTAGAGAGGAACCAGGCTATGAGGGGTGGCCTATCCTCTTCTGGCTGTGCTGGGTGGAGAGGAACCAGGCTATGAGGGGTGGCCAGTCCTCTTCTGGCTGTGCCGGGTAGAGAGGAACCAGGCTATGAGGGGTGGCCAGTCCTCTTCTGACTGTGCCGGGTAGAGAGGAACCAGGCTATGAGGGGTTGCCAGTCCTCTTCTGGCTGTGTCGGGTAGAGAGGAACCAGGCTATGAGGGGTGGCCAGTCCTCTTCTGGCTGTGCCTGGTAGAGAGGAACCAGGCTATGAGGGGTTGCCAGTCCTCTTCTGGCTGTGCCGGGTAGAGAGGAACCAGGCTATGAGGGGTGGCCAGTCCTCTTCTGGCTGTGCCGGGTAGAGAGGAACCAGGCTATGAGGGGTGGCCAGTCCTCTTCTGGCTGTGCCGGGTAGAGAGGAACCAGGCTATGAGGGGTGGCCAGTCCTCTTCTGGCTGTGCCGGGTAGAGAGGAACCAGGCTATGAGGGGTGGCCAGTCCTCTTCTGGCTGTGCCGGGTAGAGAGGAACCAGGCTAT
Source organism: Salvelinus fontinalis (assembly GCF_029448725.1). NCBI lineage: Eukaryota > Metazoa > Chordata > Actinopteri > Salmoniformes > Salmonidae > Salvelinus > Salvelinus fontinalis. The sequence goes on from NW_026600255.1 coordinate 383,583, forward strand.
GAGGGGTGGCCAGTCCTCTTCTGGCTGTACCGGGTAGAGAGGAACCAGGCTATGAGGGGTGGCCAGTCCTCTTCTGGCTGTGCCGGGTAGAGAGGAACCAGGCTATGAGGGGTGGCCAGTCCTCTTCTGGCTGTACCAGGTAGAGAGGAACCAGGCTATGAGGGGTGGCCAGTGCTCTTCTGGCTGTGCCGGGTAGAGAGGAACCAGGCTATGAGGGGTTGCCAGTCCTCTTCTGGCTGTGCCGGGTAGAGAGGAACCAGGCTATGAGGGGTGGCCAGGCCTCTTCTGGCTGTGCCGGGTAGAGAGGAACCAGGCTATGAGGGGTGGCCAGGCCTCTTCTGGCTGTGCCGGGTAGAGAGGAACCAGGCTATGAGGGGTGGCCAGTCCTCTTCTGGCTGTACCAGGTAGAGAGGAACCAGGCTATGAGGGGTGGCCAGTGCTCTTCTGGCTGTGCCGGGTAGAGAGGAACCAGGCTATGAGGGGTTGCCAGTCCTCTTCTGGCTGTGCCGGGTAGAGAGGAACCAGGCTATGAGGGGTGGCCAGGCCTCTTCTGGCTGTGCCGGGTAGAGAGGAACCAGGCTATGAGGGGTGGCCAGGCCTCTTCTGGCTGTGCCGGGTAGAGAGGAACCAGGCTATGAGGGGTGGCCAGTCCTCTTCTGGCTGTGCCGGGTAGAGAGGAACCAGGCTATGAGGGGTGGCCAGTCCTCTTCTGGCTGTACCGGGTAGAGAGGAACCAGGCTATGAGGGGTGGCCAGTCCTCTTCTGGCTGTGCCGGGTAGAGAGGAACCAGGCTATGAGGGGTGGCCAGTCCTCTTCTGGCTGTACCAGGTAGAGAGGAACCAGGCTATGAGGGGTGGCCAGTGCTCTTCTGGCTGTGCCGGGTAGAGAGGAACCAGGCTATGAGGGGTTGCCAGTCCTCTTCTGGCTGTGCCGGGTAGAGAGGAACCAGGCTATGAGGGGTGGCCAGGCCTCTTCTGGCTGTGCCGGGTAGAGAGGAACCAGGCTATGAGGGGTGGCCAGGCCTCTTCTGGCTGTGCCGGGTAGAGAGGAACCAGGCTATGAGGGGTGGCCAGTCCTCTTCTGGCTGTGCCGGGTAGAGAGGAACCAGGCTATGAGGGGTGGCCAGCACTCTTCTGGCTGTGCCGGGTAGAGAGGAAACAGGCTATGAGGGGTTGCCAGTCCTCTTCTGGCTGTGCCGGGTAGAGAGGAACCAGGCTATGAGGGGTGGCCAGTCCTCTTCTGGCTGTGCCGGGTAGAGAGGAACCAGGCTATGAGGGGTGGCCAGTCCTTTTCTGGCTGTTCCAGGTGGACTCCATGTCCCCCTCCAGAAAGAGTTTTGTAAACTGAAGGGTATTTTCTTGTTTAAATAAAGATCACATCTAGCACCAAACAGTGGAGCCAGCAGTGTGTGTTTGTGTGTGTGTGTGTGTGTGTTTTGTTGTGTGTGTTTGGTTGGTTGCGTGTGTGTGTGTGTGTGTGTGTGTGTGTGTGTGTGTGTGTGTGTGTGTGTGTTTGGTTGCGTGTGTGTGTGTGTGTTTGGTTGGTTGAGTGCGTGTGTGTGTGTTTTTGGTTGTGTGTGTGTGTGTGTGTGTGTGTGTTTGTTTGGTTGCGTGCGTGCGTGAGTGCGTGTGTGTGTGTGTCTTTGGTTGCGTGTGTGTGTGTGTGTGTGTGTGTGTGCTACTCAACACAGCTAATCAAATGAAGTAGCAATACCCTTGAGTCACTCATTCCAGTCCTGCGTTTGATGTGAGGCCCATATTTACATTGAACAGAGAATATTTACACATTTGGACTGCAGGCAGATATTTGCCCAGGAACGTGGACAGCAACTTCAAACAGAATAGGCAATGCGTATGTTCCAAATGGCTCCCTATTCCCTATATAGTGCACTACTTTACGTAGGCCTCTGGTTATAGGTAGTGCACTACTTTACATAGGCTTCTTGTTAAAAGTAGTGCACTACTTTACGTAGGCCTCTGGTTATAGGTAGTGCACTACTTTACATAAGGATCCGGTCCAAAGTAGTGCACTACATAGAAAATAGGGAACCATTTGGGAGGTAAATATTGCATATTCTGTTTTGAGTTTCTGTCCACGTTCCTTGGCAAGAATCTGACAGTGATATGATTAGACCGCTAAACAGATCAACTATGGGATTTAATAGTGGTCAGAACAAAGGGTTGTTTTTCAAGAAGAGAACTGGTGCCCTCTATAGTATAGTGCTTCTCTATAATGATCCCTAGTCCCAAATGGCACCCTATTCCCTATATAGTGCACTACTTTAGACCAGAGCCCTATGGCACCCTATTCCCTATATAGTGCACTTCTTTTGACCAGAACCCTATCGAACCTACTCAAGAAGTAGTGCACTATGTATAGGGAATAGGGTGCCATAGGGCTCTGGTCTAAAGAAGTGCATTATATAGGGAATAGGGTTCCAATTGGGACAGGGAAGAGGCGGTTAGTTCATGTAGTGTTCCTCTCATCTCTCCATCATGTTGTAGTGTTACTCATCTCTCCATCATGTTGTAGTGTTACTCATCTCTCCATCATGTTGTAGTGTTCCTCATCTCTCCATCATGTTGTAGTGTTCCTCTCATCTCTCCATCATGTTGTAGTGTTACTCATCTCTCCATCATGTTGTAGTGTTCCTCTCATCTCTCCATCATGTTGTAGTGTTACTCATCTCTCCATCATGTTGTAGTGTTCCTCTCATCTCTCCATCATGTTGTAGTGTTACTCATCTCTCCATCATGTTGTAGTGTTACTCATCTCTCCATCATGTTGTAGTGTTACTCATCTCTCCATCATGTTGTAGTGTTACTCATCTCTCCATCATGTTGTAGTGTTACTCATCTCTCCATCATGTTGTAGTGTTACTCATCTCTCCATCATGTTGTAGTGTTACTCTCATCTCTCCATCATGTTGTAGTGTTCCTCATCTCTCCATCATGTTGTAGTGTTCCTCTCATCTCTCCATCATGTTGTAGTGTTACTCATCTCTCCATCATGTTGTAGTGTTACTCATCTCTCCATCATGTTGTAGTGTTACTCATCTCTCCATCATGTTGTAGTGTTACTCATCTCTCCATCATGTTGTAGTGTTACTCATCTCTCCATCATGTTGTAGTGTTCCTCTCATCTCTCCATCATGTTGTAGTGTTCCTCATCTCTCCATCATGTTGTAGTGTTCCTCTCATCTCTCCATCATGTTGTAGTGTTCCTCTCATCTCTCCATCATGTTGTAGTGTTACTCATCTCTCCATCATGTTGTAGTGTTACTCATCTCTCCATCATGTTGTAGTGTTACTCATCTCTCCATCATGTTGTAGTGTTACTCATCTCTCCATCACGTTGTAGTGTTCCTCTCATCTCTCCATCATGTTGTAGTGTTCCTCTCATCTCTCCATCACGTTGTAGTGTTACTCATCTCTCCATCATGTTGTAGTGTTCCTCATCTCTCCATCATGTTGTAGTGTTACTCATCTCTCCATCATGTTGTAGTGTTACTCATCTCTCCATCATGTTGTAGTGTTACTCATCTCTCCATCATGTTGTAGTGTTACTCATCTCTCCATCATGTTGTAGTGTTACTCATCTCTCCATCATGTTGTAGTGTTACTCATCTCTCCATCATATTGTAGTGTTACTCATCTCTCCATCATGTTGTAGTGTTACTCATCTCTCCATCATGTTGTAGTGTTCCTCTCATCTCTCCATCATGTTGTAGTGTTACTCATCTCTCCATCATGTTGTAGTGTTACTCATCTCTCCATCATGTTGTAGTGTTACTCATCTCTCCATCATGTTGTAGTGTTACTCATCTCTCCATCATGTTGTAGTGTTACTCATCTCTCCATCATGTTGTAGTGTTACTCATCTCTCCATCATGTTGTAGTGTTACTCATCTCTCCATCATGTTGTAGTGTTCCTCTCATCTCTCCATCATGTTGTAGTGTTACTCATCTCTCCATCATGTTGTAGTGTTACTCATCTCTCCATCATGTTGTAGTGTTACTCATCTCTCCATCATGTTGTAGTGTTACTCATCTCTCCATCATGTTGTAGTGTTCCTCATCTCTCCATCATGTTGTAGTGTTCCTCTCATCTCTCCATCATGTTGTAGTGTTCCTCATCTCTCCATCATGTTGTAGTGTTACTCATCTCTCCATCATGTTGTAGTGTTCCTCATCTCTCCATCATGTTGTAGTGTTACTCATCTCTCCATCATGTTGTAGTGTTACTCATCTCTCCATCATGTTGTAGTGTTCCTCTCATCTCTCCATCATGTTGTAGTGTTACTCATCTCTCCATCACGTTGTAGTGTTCCTCATCTCTCCATCATGTTGTAGTGTTACTCATCTCTCCATCATGTTGTAGTGTTCCTCATCTCTCCATCATGTTGTAGTGTTACTCATCTCTCCATCATGTTGTAGTGTTACTCATCTCTCCATCATGTTGTAGTGTTACTCATCTCTCCATCATGTTGTAGTGTTACTCATCTCTTCATCATGTTGTAGTGTTACTCATCTCTCCATCATGTTGTAGTGTTACTCATCTCTCCATCACGTTGTAGTGTTCCTCTGAGGAGTGATCAGGGTTTGATTAGATGTGGAGGAGCGGATATTAAACTGTACATAAGGTCTGCAGTACGTGCTGCTAGTTAACACTGAGACAGTTTCTATAAGAGACCTGTTCTGTAATGTATTATAGAGCCGTAGTTATACAGTATATTAATATCAGACACTTGTTCTGTAATGTATTATAATCAGTAGGTATACCGTATATTTATATAAACCACCTGCATTATAAAGCAGTAGGTCTACAGTATATAGTATATATAAAGCAGTAGGTCTACAGTATATAGTATATAGTATATATAAATCAGTAGGTCTACAGTATATAGTATATATAAACAGTAGGTCTACAGTATATAGTATATACTATATATAAAACCGTAGGTCTACAGTATATAGTATATATAAAACACTAGGTCTACAGTATATAGTATATAGTATATATAAAGCAGTAGGTCTACAGTATATAGTATATACTATATATAAAACAGTAGGTCTACAGTATATAGTATATATAAAACACTAGGTCTACAGTATATAGTATATATAAAACACTAGGTCTACAGTATATAGTATATAGTATATATAAATCAATAGGTCTACAGTATATAGTATATAGTATATATAAAGCAGTAGGTCAACAGTATATAGTATATATAAAACAGTAGGTCTACAGTATATAGTATATTAAAAACACTAGGTCTACAGTACATAGTATATAGTATATATAAATCAGTAGGTCTACAGTATATAGTAAATATAAAATGGTAGGTCTACAGTATATAGTATATTTAAAACACTAGGTCTACAGTATATAGTATATAGTATATATAAAGCAGTAGGTCTACAGTATATAGTATATATAAATCAGTAGGTCTACAGTATATAGTATATATAAAACACTAGGTCTACAGTATATAGTATATAGTATATATAAAGCAGTAGGTCTACAGTATATAGTATATATAAATCAGTAGGTCTACAGTATATAGTATATATAAATAAGCAGGTTTACAGTATATAGTATATATAAAACAGTAGGTCTACAGTATATAGTATATATAAAGCAGTAGGTCTACAGTATATAGTATATATAAAGCAGTAGGTCTACAGTATATAGTATATATAAATCAGTAGGTCTATAGTATATAGTATATATAAAACAGTAGGTGTACAGTATATAGTATATATAAAACATTAGGTCTACAGTATATAGTATATAGTATATATAAATCAGTAGGTCTACAGTATATAGTATATAGTATATATAAATCAGTAGGTCTACAGTATATAGTATATATAAAACACTAGGTCTACAGTATATATTATATATAAAACAGTAGGTCTACAGTATATAGTATATATAAAGCAGTAGGTCTACAGTATATAGTATATAGTATATATAAATCAGTAGGTCTACAGTATATAGTATATAGTATATATAAAGAAGTAGGTCTACAGTATATAGTATATATACATCAGTAGGTCTACAGTATATAGTATATCGTATATATAAAGCAGTAGGTCTACAGTATATAGTATATATAAAACAGTAGGTCTACACTATATAGTATATATAAAACACTAGGTCTACAGTATATAGTATATAGTATATATAAATCAGTAGGTCTACAGTATATAGTATATAGTATATATAAAGCAGTAGGTCTACAGTATATAGTATATATAAAGCAGTAGGTCTACAGTATATAGTATATATAAATCAGTAGGTCTACAGTAGATAGTATATATAAATCAGCAGGTTTACAGTATATAGTATATATAAATCAGTAGGTTTACAGTATATAGTATATAGTATATATAAAACGGTAGGTCTACAGTATATAGTATATAGTATATATAAATCAGTAGGTTTACAGTATATAGTATATATAAATCAGTAGGTTTACAGTATATAATATATATAAAACAGTAGGTCTACAGTATATAGTATATAGTATATATAAATCATTAGGTCTACAGTATATAGGTCTACAGTATATAGGTCTACAGTATATAGTATATATAAAACAGTAGGTCTACAGTATACAGTATATAGTATATATAAATCAGTAGGTCTACAGTATATAGTTTATATAAAACAGTAGGTCTACACTATATAGTATATATAAAACAGTAGGTATACAGTATATAGTATATAGTTTATATCAGTAGGTCTACAGTATATAGTATGTAGTTTATATCAGTAGGTCTACAGTATATAGTATATAGTATATATCAGTAGGTCTACAGTATATAGTATATAGTATATATCAGTAGGTATATAGTATATATCAGTAGGTACATAGTATATATAAACAGTATGTTCATGCTGCAGGTATTCCTAGAGCCCAGTCTCTTATGAGGATCATCAAGCCAGTATGAACACAGTCTTATAATGCGCCTTTTGAAGTGTTTGTTTACACAGATGAAGCGTAATGTATAAGAGCACACTCCAAGTGTTCACTTGAACACTACTCTTCAGGTCTCCTAATAGCACCTTTTCCCTCTGAGCTTTAAACCAGCCATAATTACACAGACTGAAAGTAATTAAAGTCATAAAATGACCATTAACACAGAAGCGATGAATGGATATTGATCCTAAAAACAACAGCAGGAAATATTTAGCATATTAGAATATGAGAAATTAGGAAGTGTGTATAATGGGGGCGCTTTAGTTCAGAGGATAATTAAAGACTTTTTAGTTATTCATGAAGCAGACTTGGGTGAGGAACCTTTTTAATATATGAAAATACAAGATTTCACATCATTTACTACCATAACATTAAACAAATGTAACGTCATACTTGAAGGAAACCTTTCAGTACTGACAGGTAAAGTGGAGATCATTGAACATAAACCTGTAAAGAGGGTAGATTATTGAACATAGGTCTGTAATGAGGTTAGATTATTGAACATAGGTCTGTAATGAGGGCAGATTATTGAACATAGGCCTGTAATGAGGTTAGATTATTGAACATAAACCTGTAATGAGGGTAGATTATTGAACATAGGTCTGTAATGAGGGGAGATCATTGAACATTAACCTGTAATGAGGGTAGATTATTGAACATAAACCTGTAATGAGGGTAGATTATTGAACATAGGTCTGTAATGAGGGGAGATCATTGAACATAAACCTGTAATGAGGGTAGATTATTGAAAATAGGTCTGTAATGAGGGTAGATTATTGAACATAGACCTGTAATGAGGGTAGAGTATTGAACACAGGCCTGTAATGAGGGTAGATTATTGAACATAAACCTGTAATGAGGGCAGATTATTGAACATAGGCCTGTAATGAGGGTAGATAATTGAACCAAGACCTGTAATGAGGGTAGATTATTGAACATAGGCCTGTAATGAGGGTCGATTATTGACCATTAACCTGTAATGAGGGTAGATTATTGAACATAGGCCTGTAATGAGGGTAGATTATTGAACACAGGCCTGTAATGAGGGTAGATTATTGAACATAAACCTGTAATGAGGGCAGATTATTGAACATGAACCTGTAATGATGGCAGATTATTGAAGATAGGCCTGTAATGAGGGTAGATTATTGAACACAGGCCTGTAATGAGGGTAGAGTATTGAACACATGCCTGTAATGAGGGTAGATTATTGAACATAGGCCTGTAATGAGGGTAGAGTATTGAACACAGGCCTGTAAAGAGGGTAGATTATTGAACATAAACCTGTAATGAGGGCAGATTATTGAACATAAACCTGTAATGATGGCAGATTATTGAAGATAGGCCTGTAATGAGGGTAGATTATTGAACACAGGCCTGTAATGAGGGTAGAGTATTGAACATAAACCTGTAATGAGGGCAGATTATTGAACATAGGCCTGTAATGAGGGTAGATTATTGAACATAGGCATGTAATGAGGGGAGATTATTGAACATGAACCTGTAATGAGGGGAGATTATTGAACATAGGCCTGTAATGAGGGTAGATTATTGAACATGAACCTGTAATGAGGGGAGATTATTGAACATAGGCCTGTAATGAGAGTAGATTATTGAAGATAAGCGTGTAATGAGGGGAGATTATTGAACATTAACCTGTAATGAGGGGAGATTATTGAACATAGGCCTGTAATGAGGGTAGATTATTGAAGATAGGCGTGTAATGAGGGCAGATTATTGAACATTAACCTGTAATGAGGGGAGATTATTGAACATAGGCCTGTAATGAGGGTAGATTATTGAAGATAGGCGTGTAATGAGGGGAGATTGTTTAACATAGGTCTGTAATGAGGGTATATTATTGAACATGAACCTGTAATGAGGGGAGATTATTGAACATAGGCCTGTAATGATGGTAGATTATTGAAGATAGGCCTGTAATGAGGGTAGATTATTGAACACAGGCCTGTAATGATGGTAGATTATTGAACACAGGCCTGTAATGAGGGTAGATTATTGAACATAGGTCTGTAATGAGGGCAGATTATTGAACATAGGCCTGTAATGAGGGTAGATAATTGAACCAAGACCTGTAACGAGGGGAGATTATTGAACATTAACCTGTAATGAGGGTAGATTATTGAACATAGGTCTGTAATGAGGGGAGATCATTGAACATAAACCTGTATCGAGGGGAGATTATTGAAAATTAACCTGTAATGAGGGTAGATTATTGAACATAAACCTGTAATGAGGGTAGATTATTGAACATAGGTCTGTAATGAGGGGAGATCATTGAACATAAACCTGTAATGAGGGTAGATTATTGAACATAGGTCTGTAATGAGGGCAGATTATTGAACATAGGCCTGTAATGAGGGGAGATCATTGAACATAAACCTGTAATGAGGGTAGATTATTGAACATAGGTCTGTAATGAGGGGAGATCATTGAACATTAACCTGTAATGAGGGTAGATTATTGAACATAAACCTGTAATGAGGGTAGATTATTGAACATAGGTCTGTAATGAGGGGAGATCATTGAACATAAACCTGTAATGAGGGTAGATTATTGAAAATAGGTCTGTAATGAGGGGAGATCATTGAACATTAACCTGTAATGAGGGTAGATTATTGAACATAAACCTGTAATGAGGGTAGATTATTGAACATAGGCCTGTAATGAGGGTAGTGTATTGAACATAGGCCTGTAATGAGGGTAGATTATTGAACATTAACCTGTAATGAGGGTAGATTATTGAACATAGGCCTGTAATGAGGGTAGATTATTGAACACAGGCCTGTAATGAGGGTAGATTATTCAACATAAACCTGTAATGAGGGTAGATTATTGAACACAGGCCTGTAATGAGGGTAGAGTATTGAACACAGGCCTGTAATGCGGGTAGATTATTGAACATAAACCTGTAATGAGGGTAGATTATTGAACATAGGCCTGTAATGAGGGTAGAGTATTGAACATAAACCTGTAATGATGGCAGATTATTGAAGATAGGCCTGTAATGAGGGTAGATTATTGAACACAGGCCTGTAATGAGGGTAGAGTATTGAACATAAACCTGTAATGAGGGCAGATTATTGAACATAGGCCTGTAATGAGGGTAGATTACTGAACATAGGCATGTAATGAGGGGAGATTATTGAACATGAACCTGTAATGAGGGGAGATTATTGAACATAGGCCTGTAATGAGGGTAGATTATTGAACATGAACCTGTAATGAGGGGAGATTATTGAACATAGGCCTGTAATGAGGGTAGATTATTGAAGATAGGCGTGTAATGAGGGGAGATTATTGAACATTAACCTGTAATGAGGGGAGATTATTGAACATAGGCCTGTAATGAGGGTAGATTATTGAAGATAGGCGTGTAATGAGGGGAGATTGTTTAACATAGGTCTGTAATGAGGCTATATTATTGAACATGAACCTGTAATGAGGGGAGATTATTGAACATAGGCCTGTAATGATGGTAGATTATTGAAGATAGGCCTGTAATGAGGGTAGATTATTGAACACAGGCCTGTAATGATGGTAGATTATTGAACACAGGCCTGTAATGAGGGTAGATTATTGAACATATGTCTGTAATGAGGGCAGATTATTGAACATAGGCCTGTAATGAGGGTAGATAATTGAACCAAGACCTGTATCGAGGGGAGATTATTGAACATTAACCTGTAATGAGGGTAGATTATTGAACATAAACCTGTAATGAGGGTAGATTATTGAACATAGGTCTGTAATGAGGGGAGATCATTGAACATAAACCTGTAATGAGGGTAGATTATTGAACATAGGTCTGTAATGAGGGTCGATTATTGAACATTAACCTGTAATGAGGGTAGATTATTGAACATAGGCCTGTAATGAGGGTAGATTATTGAACACAGGCCTGTAATGAGGGTAGATTATTGAACATTAACCTGTAATGAGGGTAGATTATTGAACATAGGCCTGTAATGAGGGTAGATTATTGAACACAGGCCTGTAATGCGGGTAGATTATTGAACATAAACCTGTAATGAGGGTAGATTATTGAACATAGGCCTGTAATGAGGGTAGAGTATTGAACATAAACCTGTAATGATGGCAGATTATTGAAGATAGGCCTGTAATGAGGGTAGATTATTGAACACAGGCCTGTAATGAGGGTAGAGTATTGAACATAAACCTGTAATGAGGGCAGATTATTGAACATAGGCCTGTAATGAGGGTAGATTACTGAACATAGGCATGTAATGAGGGGAGATTATTGAACATGAACCTGTAATGAGGGGAGATTATTGAACATAGGCCTGTAATGAGGGTAGATTATTGAACATGAACCTGTAATGAGGGGAGATTATTGAACATAGGCCTGTAATGAGGGTAGATTATTGAAGATAGGCGTGTAATGAGGGGAGATTATTGAACATTAACCTGTAATGAGGGGAGATTATTGAACATAGGCCTGTAATGAGGGTAGATTATTGAAGATAGGCGTGTAATGAGGGGAGATTGTTTAACATGAACCTGTAATGAGGGGAGATTATTGAACATAGGTCTGTAATGAGGGTCGATTGTTGAACATAGGTCTGTAATGAGGCTATATTATTGAACATGAACCTGTAATGAGGGGAGATTATTGAAGATAGGCCTGTAATGAGGGTAGATTATTGAACACAGGCCTGTAATGATGGTAGATTATTGAACACAGGCCTGTAATGAGGGTAGATTATTCAACATATGTCTGTAATGAGGGCAGATTATTGAACATAGGCCTGTAATGAGGGTAGATAATTGAACCAAGACCTGTATCGAGGGGAGATTATTGAACATTAACCTGTAATGAGGGTAGATTATTGAACATAAACCTGTAATGAGGGTAGATTATTGAACATAGGTCTGTAATGAGGGGAGATCATTGAACATAAACCTGTAATGAGGGTAGATTATTGAACATAGGTCTGTAATGAGGGTCGATTATTGAACATTAACCTGTAATGAGGGTAGATTATTGAACATAGGCCTGTAATGAGGGTAGATTATTGAACACAGGCCTGTAATGAGGGTAGATTATTGAACATTAACCTGTAATGAGGGTAGATTATTGAACATAGGCCTGTAATGAGGGTAGATTATTGAACACAGGCCTGTAATGCGGGTAGATTATTGAACATAAACCTGTAATGAGGGTAGATTATTGAACATAGGCCTGTAATGAGGGTAGAGTATTGAACATAAACCTGTAATGATGGCAGATTATTGAAGATAGGCCTGTAATGAGGGTAGATTATTGAACACAGGCCTGTAATGAGGGTAGAGTATTGAACATAAACCTGTAATGAGGGCAGATTATTGAACATAGGCCTGTAATGAGGGTAGATTACTGAACATAGGCATGTAATGAGGGGAGATTATTGAACATGAACCTGTAATGAGGGGAGATTATTGAACATAGGCCTGTAATGAGGGTAGATTATTGAACATGAACCTGTAATGAGGGGAGATTATTGAACATAGGCCTGTAATGAGGGTAGATTATTGAAGATAGGCGTGTAATGAGGGGAGATTATTGAACATTAACCTGTAATGAGGGGAGATTATTGAACATAGGCCTGTAATGAGGGTAGATTATTGAAGATAGGCGTGTAATGAGGGGAGATTGTTTAACATAGGTCTGTAATGAGGGTCGATTGTTGAACATAGGTCTGTAATGAGGCTATATTATTGAACATGAACCTGTAATGAGGGGAGATTATTGAACATAGGCCTGTAATGATGGTAGATTATTGAAGATAGGCCTGTAATGAGGGTAGATTATTGAACACAGGCCTGTAATGATGGTAGATTATTGAACACAGGCCTGTAATGAGGGTAGATTATTGAACATAGGTCTGTAATGAGGGCAGATTATTGAACATAGGCCTGTAATGAGGGTAGATAATTGAACCAAGACCTGTATCGAGGGGAGATTATTGAACATTAACCTGTAATGAGGGTAGATTATTGAACATAAACCTGTAATGAGGGTAGATTATTGAACATAGGTCTGTAATGAGGGGAGATCATTGAACATAAACCTGTAATGAGGGTAGATTATTGAACATAGGTCTGTAATGAGGGCAGATTATTGAACATAGGCCTGTAATGAGGGTCGATTATTGAACATTAACCTGTAATGAGGGTAGATTATTGAACATAGGCCTGTAATGAGGGTAGATTATTGAACACAGGCCTGTAATGAGGGTAGATTATTGAACATTAACCTGTAATGAGGGTAGATTATTGAACATAGGCCTGTAATGAGGGTAGATTATTGAACACAGGCCTGTAATGCGGGTAGATTATTGAACATAAACCTGTAATGAGGGTAGATTATTGAACATAGGCCTGTAATGAGGGTAGAGTATTGAACATAAACCTGTAATGATGGCAGATTATTGAAGATAGGCCTGTAATGAGGGTAGATTATTGAACACAGGCCTGTAATGAGGGTAGAGTATTGAACATAAACCTGTAATGAGGGCAGATTATTGAACATAGGCCTGTAATGAGGGTAGATTATTGAACATAGGCGTGTAATGAGGGGAGATTATTGAACATGAACCTGTAATGAGGGGAGATTATTGAACATAGGCCTGTAATGAGGGTAGATTATTGAACATGAACCTGTAATGAGGGGAGATTATTGAACACAGGCATGTAATGAGGGTAGATTATGGAACATAAACCTGTATTGAGGGAAGATTATTGAACATATGCCTGTAATGAGAGTAGATTATTGCGCACAAGCCTGTAATGTGGGTAGATTATTGAACATAAACCTGTATTGAGGGAAGATTATTGAACATATGCCTGTAATGAGAGTAGATTATTGCGCACAGGCCTGTAATGAGGGTCGATTATTGAACATAGGCTTGTATGGATCGTAGATTATTGAACATAGGCCTGTAATGAGGGTAGATTATTGAACGTAGGCCTGTAATGAGGGTAGATTATTGAACACAGGCCTGTAATGAGGGTAGATTATTGAACATAGGCCTGTAATGAGGGTAGATTATTTAACATAGGCCTGTAATGAGGTTAGATTATTGAACATAGGCCTGTAATGATGGTAGATTATTGAACATTAACCTGTAATGAGGGTAGATTATTGAACATAGGCCTGTAATGATGGTAGATTATTGAACACAGGCCTGTAATGAGGGTAGATTATTGAACATAGGCCTGTAATGAGGGTAGATTATTGAACATAGTCCTGTAATGAGGGTAGATTATTGAACACAGGCCTGTAATGAGGGTAGATTATTGAACATAGGCCTGTAATGAGGGTAGATTATTGAACACAGGCCTGTAATGAGGGTAGATTATTGAACATAGGCCTGTAATGAGGGTAGATTATTGAACATAGGCCCAGTGTCGTCCGGGTTAGGGGTGGGTTTGGCCGGGGTAGGCCATCAATGCAAATAATTATTGGTTCTTAGCTGACTTGCCTAGTTAAATAAAGGTGTATAAATAAATACTGTACTGTCATGTATAGGCTGTAATGTGTGGAATATGTACATTAAAACACTGTCTCCTGTCTGATTTAGACTGGAAATTACAACATCCAACAACACTAATGATCTGACCATTGTCCTTTCTTCATCTCCATCCCTCTCTCCCAGCCCCTCCATCCCACCTCTCTCCCTCTCTCCCAGCCCCTTCATCTCTACCTCTCTCCCTCTCTCCCAGCCCCTCAATCTCTCTCTCCCAGCCCCTCCATCCCTACCTCTCTCCCTCTCTCCTCTCTCCCTCTCTCCTCTCTCCCAGCCCCTCCATCTCTCTCCCAGCCCCTCCATCCCTACCTCTCTCCTCTCTCCCAGCCCCTCCATCCCTACCTCTCTCCCTCTCTCCTCTCTCCCTCTCTCCTCTTTCCCAGCCCCTCCATCCCTACCTCTCTCCCAGCCCCTCCATCCCTACCTCTCTCCCAGCCCCTCCATCCCTACCTCTCTCCCTCTCTCCCAGCCCCTCCATCCCTACCTCTCTCCCAGCCCCTCCATCTCTCTCCCAGCCCCTCCATCCCTACCTCTCTCCCAGCCCCTCCATCCCTACCTCTCTCCCAGCCCCTCCATCTCTCTCTCCCAGCCCCTCCATCCCTACCTCTCTCCCTCTCTCCCAGCCCCTCCATCCCTACCTCTCTCCCAGCCCCTCCATCTCTCTCCCAGCCCCTCCATCCCTACCTCTCTCCCTCTCTCCTCTCTCCTCCATCCCTACCTCTCTCCCTCTCTCCTCTCTCCTCCATCCCTACCTCTCTCCCTCTCTCCTCTCTCCTCCATCCCTACCTCTCTCCCTCTCTCCTCTCTCCTCCATCCCTACCTCTCTCCCTCTCTCCTCTCCCCCAGCCCTCCATACCTACCTCTCTCCCTCTCTCCTCTCTCCTCTCTCCCAGCCCCTCCATCTCTCTCCCAGCCCCTCCATACCTACCTCTCTCCCTCTCTCCTCTCCCTCTCTCCTCTCTCCCAGCCCCTCCATCTCCCTCTCCAAGCCCCTCCATCCCTACCTCTCTCCCTCTCTCCTCTCTCCTCCATCCCTACCTCTCTCCCTCTCTCCTCTCTCCCAGCCCCTCCATCTCTCTCTCCCAGCCCCTCCATCCCTACCTCTCTCCCACTCTCCTCTCTCCCAGCCCCTCCATCTCTCTCTCCCAGCCGCTCCTTCACTCTCTCCAAGCCCCTCCAGGCCTTCCCTCCTCACCCCATCCCTATCTCCTCTCTCCTCTCTCCTCTCTCTATCCCTCTCTCCTCTCCCCATCCCTATCTCCTCTCTCCTCTCTCCTCTCTCCATCCCTCTCTCCTCTCCCCATCCCTATCTCCTCTCTCCATCCCTATCTCCTCTCTCCTCTCTCCATCCCTCTCTCCTCTCCCCATCACTATCTCCTCTCTCCTCTCTCCTCTCCCATCCCCCTCTCCTCTCCCCATCCCTCGCTCCTCTCCTCTCTCCTCTCTCCTCTCTCCTCTCCCGTGCCTCGTCATGGCTGACTCACTCTATTATCTGAGTCATATGCTGCCTAGTTTCTGAATGCGTCACAAATGGCACCCTATTCCCTATACAGTGCACTACTGTTAACTTTATCTCTGTGAGACCTGGTAAAAAGTAGTGCACTATGTAGGTAATAGTCTACCATTTGGGACGCATTCTCTGACGGTGATCAGAGAGGCATGGAGCCCTATTTCCACAACAGACTGCACAGTGAAAGACTCCCCATGCCAGCGTGTGTGTGATACTGTGTGACACTCCAGCCTGGCGTCTACACCTTGTGTGTATATAGACATTGTGAATCATGTGTCTGAGTGGACCAAGTGGCACTGCACTCTACTCCTCAATTAAAACACCTCTCTCTCACTCTGTCTTCTTTCTCACTCTGTCCTCTCTCTCTCTCTCTCTCTCTCTCTCTCTCTCTCTCTCTCTCTCTCTCTCTCTCTCTCTCTCTCTCTGTCTCTCTGTCTCTCTGTCTCTCTGTCTCTCTGTCTCTCTCTCTCGATCTGCTCTCTCTCTCTCGATCTGCTCTCTCCTTCTCTCTCCTTTCTCTACTCTCTCCCACTTGCTCTCCCTTCCAAACTTCCTCTCTCCTTCTCTCTCTGTCTCACTACCTTAAAATGCTGCTGATCACTTCAGCCTATTTGGAATGTCATTACACCAGAGGGACAAAGCGTCACATTGTGTGTGTGTGTGTGTGTGCGTGTGTGTGCGTGCGAGCGAGCGAGCCAGGGTGAACTGGGGTGAGCCATTTCAGAAAAATCATTAACACCTCCTCTATCACTGACAGAACCCTGATGACTGGAGAGACATCAACAGAACCCTGGTGACTAGAGAGACAACAACAGAACCCTGATAACTGGAGAGACAATAACAGAACCCTGATGACTGGAGAGACAACAACAGAACCCTGATGACTGGAGAGACGGCATCAGAACCCTGATGACTAGAGAGACGTCAGCAGAACCCTGGTGACTGGAGAGACGTCAACAGAACCCTGGTGACTGGAGAGACGTCAACAGAACCCTGGTAACTAGAGAGACAACAACAGAACCCTGATGACTAGAGAGACAACAACAGAACCCTGGTGACTGGAGAGACGTCAACAGAACCCTGATGACTAGAGAGACAACAACAGAACCCTGATGACTAGAGAGACAACAACAGAACCCTGATGACTAGAGAGACAACAACAGAACCCTGGTGACTAGAGAGACGTCAACAGAACCCTGGTGACTAGAGAGACGACAACAGAACCCTGATGACTAGAGAGACAACAACAGAACCCTGGTGACTAGAGAGACGTCAACAGAACCCTGGTGACTAGAGAGACGTCAACAGAACCCTGGTGACTGGAGAGACGTCAACAGAACCCTGGTGACTAGAGAGACAACAACAGAACCCTGATGACTAGAGAGACAACAACAGAACCCTGATGACTAGAGAGACAACAACAGAACCCTGATGACTAGAGAGACAACAACAGAACCCTGGTGACTAGAGAGACGTCAACAGAACCCTGGTGACTGGAGAGACGTCAACAGAACCCTGGTGACTAGAGAGACAACAACAGAACCCTGATGACTAGAGAGACAACAACAGAACCCTGGTGACTAGAGAGACGTCAACAGAACCCTGGTGACTAGAGAGACAACAACAGAACCCTGATGACTAGAGAGACAACAACAGAACCCTGGTGACTAGAGAGACGTCAACAGAACCCTGGTGACTAGAGAGGCAACAACAGAACCCTGATGACTAGAGAGACAACAACAGAACCCTGATGACTGGAGAGACAACAACAGAACCCTGATGACTAGAGAGACAACAACAGAACCCTGGTGACTGGAGAGACAACAACAGAACCCTGATGACTGGAGAGACGTCAACAGAACCCTGATGACTGGAGAGACAACAACAGAACCCTGGTGACTGGAGAGACAACAACAGAACCCTGGTGACTGGAGAGACGTCAACAGAACCCTGGTGACTGGAGAGACAACAACAGAACCCTGGTGACTGGAGAGACGTCAACAGAACCCTGGTGACTGGAGAGACAACAACAGAACCCTGGTGACTGGAGAGACAACAACAGAACCCTGGTGACTGGAGAGACGTCAACAGAAACCTGGTGACTGGAGAGACAACAACAGAACCCTGGTGACTGGAGAGACCTCAACAGAACCCTGGTGACTGGAGAGACGACAACAGAACCCTGATGACTAGAGAGACAACAACAGAACCCTGGTGACTAGAGAGATGTCAACAGAACCCTGGTGACTAGAGAGACGTCAACAGAACCCTGGTGACTGGAGAGACGTCAACAGAACCCTGGTGACTAGAGAGACAACAACAGAACCCTGATGACTAGAGAGACAACAACAGAACCCTGATGACTAGAGAGACAACAACAGAACCCTGATGACTAGAGAGACAACAACAGAACCCTGGTGACTAGAGAGACGTCAACAGAACCCTGGTGACTGGAGAGACGTCAACAGAACCCTGGTGACTAGAGAGAAAACAACAGAACCCTGATGACTAGAGAGACAACAACAGAACCCTGGTGACTAGAGAGACGTCAACAGAACCCTGGTGACTAGAGAGACAACAACAGAACCCTGATGACTAGAGAGACAACAACAGAACCCTGGTGACTAGAGAGACGTCAACAGAACCCTGGTGACTAGAGAGACGTCAACAGAACCCTGGTGACTGGAGAGACGTCAACAGAACCCTGGTGACTAGAGAGACAACAACAGAACCCTGATGACTAGAGAGACAACAACAGAACCCTGATGACTAGAGAGACGTCAACAGAACCCTGGTGACTAGAGAGACAACAACAGAACCCTGATGACTAGAGAGACAACAACAGAACCCTGGTGACTAGAGAGACGTCAACAGAACCCTGGTGACTAGAGAGACGTCAACAGAATCCTGGTGACTGGAGAGACGTCAACAGAACCCTGGTGACTAGAGAGACAACAACAGAACCCTGATGACTAGAGAGACAACAACAGAACCCTGATGACTGGAGAGACAACAACAGAACCCTGATGACTAGAGAGACAACAACAGAACCCTGGTGACTGGAGAGACAACAACAGAACCCTGGTGACTGGAGAGACGTCAACAGAACCCTGGTGACTGGAGAGACAACAACAGAACCCTGGTGACTGGAGAGACAACAACAGAACCCTGGTGACTGGAGAGACGTCAACAGAAACCTGGTGACTGGAGAGACAACAACAGAACCCTGGTGACTGGAGAGACCTCAACAGAACCCTGGTGACTGGAGAGACGACAACAGAACCCTGATGACTAGAGAGACAACAACAGAACCCTGGTGACTAGAGAGATGTCAACAGAACCCTGGTGACTAGAGAGACGTCAACAGAACCCTGGTGACTGGAGAGACCTCAACAGAACCCTGGTGACTAGAGAGACAACAACAGAACCCTGATGACTAGAGAGACAACAACAGAACCCTGATAACTAGAGAGACAACAACAGAACCCTGATGACTAGAGAGACAACAACAGAACCCTGGTGACTAGAGAGACGTCAACAGAACCCTGGTGACTGGAGAGACGTCAACAGAACCCTGGTGACTAGAGAGAAAACAACAGAACCCTGATGACTAGAGAGACAACAACAGAACCCTGGTGACTAGAGAGACGTCAACAGAACCCTGGTGACTAGAGAGACAACAACAGAACCCTGATGACTAGAGAGACAACAACAGAACCCTGGTGACTAGAGAGACGTCAACAGAACCCTGGTGACTAGAGAGACGTCAACAGAACCCTGGTGACTGGAGAGACGTCAACAGAACCCTGGTGACTAGAGAGACAACAACAGAACCCTGATGACTAGAGAGACAACAACAGAACCCTGATGACTAGAGAGACGTCAACAGAACCCTGGTGACTAGAGAGACAACAACAGAACCCTGATGACTAGAGAGACAACAACAGAACCCTGGTGACTAGAGACACGTCAACAGAACCCTGGTGACTAGAGAGACGTCAACAGAACCCTGGTGACTGGAGAGACGTCAACAGAACCCTGGTGACTAGAGAGACAACAACAGAACCCTGATGACTAGAGAGACAACAACAGAACCCTGATGACTAGAGAGACAACAACAGAACCCTGATGACTAGAGAGACAACAACAGAACCCTGGTGACTAGAGAGACGTCAACAGAACCCTGGTGACTGGAGAGACGTCAACAGAACCCTGGTGACTAGAGAGACAACAACAGAACCCTGATGACTAGAGAGACAACAACAGAACCCTGGTGACTAGAGAGACGTCAACAGAAACCTGGTGACTAGAGAGACAACAACAGAACCCTGATGACTAGAGAGACAACAACAGAACCCTGGTGACTAGAGAGACGTCAACAGAACCCTGGTGACTAGAGAGACAACAGCAGAACCCTGATGACTAGAGAGACAACAACAGAACCCTGATGACTGGAGAGACAACAACAGAACCCTGATGACTAGAGAGACAACAACAGAACCCTGGTGACTGGAGAGACAACAACAGAACCCTGATGACTGGAGAGACGTCAACAGAACCCTGATGACTGGAGAGACAACAACAGAACCCTGGTGACTGGAGAGACAACAACAGAACCCTGGTGACTGGAGAGGTTCAACAGAACCCTGGTGACTGGAGAGACAACAACAGAACCCTGGTGACTGGAGAGACGTCAACAGAACCCTGGTGACTGGAGAGACAACAACAGAACCCTGGTGACTGGAGAGACAACAACAGAACCCTGGTGACTGGAGAGACGTCAACAGAATCCTGGTGACTGGAGAGACAACAACAGAACCCTGATGACTAGAGAGACGTCAACAGAACCCTGATGACTGGAGAGACAACAACAGAACCCTGATGACTAGAGAGACAACAACAGAACCCTGATGGAGAGACGTCAACAGAAGCCTGATGACTGGAGAGACAACAACAGAACCCTGATGACTGGATAGACAACAACAGAACCCTGATGACTGGAGAGACAACAACAGAACCCTGATGAATGGAGAGACAACAACAGAACCCTGATGGATGGAGAGACAACAACAGAACCCTGATGACTGGAGAGACCAACAGAACCCTGATGACTAGAGAGACAACAACAGAACCCTGATGACTGGAGAGACAACAACAGAACCCTGATGACTAGATAGACAACAACAGAACCCTGGTGACTGGAGAGACGTCAACAGAACCCTGATGGATGGAGAGACGTCAACAGAACCCTGATGACTAGAGAGACAACAACAGAACCCTGGTGACTAGAGAGACGTCAACAGAACCCTGGTGACTAGAGAGACAACAACAGAACCCTGATGACTAGAGAGACAACAACAGAACCCTGATGACTGGAGAGACAACAACAGAACCCTGGTGACTGTAGAGACAACAACAGAACCCTGATGACTAGAGAGACGTCAGCAGAACCCTGGTGACTGGAGAGACGTCAACAGAACCCTGATGACTGGAGAGACAACAACAGAACCCTGATGACTGGAGAGACAACAACAGAACCCTGGTGACTGGAGAGACAACAACAGAACCCTGGTGACTGGAGAGACGTCAACAGAACCCCGGTGACTGGAGAGACAACAACAGAACCCTGGTGACTGGAGAGACGTCAACAGAACCCTGGTGACTGGAGAGACAACAACAGAACCCTGGTGACTGGAGAGACAACAACAGAACCCTGGTGACTGGAGAGACGTCAACAGAACCCTGATGACTGGAGAGACAACAACAGAACCCTGGTGACTGGAGAGACGTCAACAGAACCCTGATGACTGGAGAGACGTCAGCAGAACCCTGGTGACAGGAGAGACAACAACAGAACCCTGGTGACTGGAGAGACAACAACAGAACCCTGGTGACTGGAGAGACGTCAACAGAACCCTGATGACTGGAGAGACGTCAACAGAACCCTGATGACTGGAGAGACAACAACAGAACCCTGATGACTGGAGAGACAACAACAGAACCCTGATGACTAGAGAGACAACAACAGAACCCTGATGGAGAGACGTCAACAGAACCCTGATGACTGGAGAGACAACAACAGAACCCTGATGGCTGGAGAGACAACAACAGAACCCTGATGACTGGAGAGACAACAACAGAACCCTGATGGATGGAGAGACAACAACAGAACCCTGATGACTGGAGAGACCAACAGAACCCTGATGACTAGAGAGACAACAACAGAACCCTGATGACTGGAGAGACAACAACAGAACCCTGATGACTAGATAGACAACAACAGAACCCTGGTGACTGGAGAGACGTCAACAGAACCCTGATGGATGGAGAGACGTCAACAGAACCCTGATGACTGGAGAGACAACAACAGAACCCTGATGACTGGAGAGACAACAACAGAACCCTGGTGACTGGAGAGACAACAACAGAACCCTGGTGACTGGAGAGACGTCAACAGAACCCCGGTGACTGGAGAGACAACAACAGAACCCTGGTGACTGGAGAGACGTCAACAGAACCCTGGTGACTGGAGAGACAACAACAGAACCCTGGTGACTGGAGAGACAACAACAGAACCCTGGTGACTGGAGAGACGTCAACAGAACCCTGATGACTGGAGAGACAACAACAGAACCCTGGTGACTGGAGAGACGTCAACAGAACCCTGATGACTGGAGAGACGTCAGCAGAACCCTGGTGACAGAAGAGACAACAACAGAACCCTGGTGACTGGAGAGACAACAACAGAACCCTGGTGACTGGAGAGACGTCAACAGAACCCTGATGACTGGAGAGACGTCAACAGAACCCTGATGACTGGAGAGACAACAACAGAACCCTGATGACTGGAGAGACAACAACAGAACCCTGATGACTAGAGAGACAACAACAGAACCCTGATGGAGAGACGTCAACAGAACCCTGATGACTGGAGAGACAACAACAGAACCCTGATGGCTGGAGAGACAACAACAGAACCCTGATGACTGGAGAGACAACAACAGAACCCTGATGGATGGAGAGACAACAACAGAACCCTGATGACTGGAGAGACCAACAGAACCCTGATGACTAGAGAGACAACAACAGAACCCTGATGACTGGAGAGACAACAACAGAACCCTGATGACTAGATAGACAACAACAGAACCCTGGTGACTGGAGAGACGTCAACAGAACCCTGATGGATGGAGAGACGTCAACAGAACCCTGATGACTGGAGAGACGTCAACAGAACCCTGGTGACTGGAGAGACGTCAACAGAACCCTGGTGACTGGAGAGACGTCAACAGAACCCTGGTGACTAGAGTGTAAGATCTAAATGACTCACCTCTTCTGCTCCTCCTTGATAGAGCGGTTTTGGGTTGGCTACTTCGCTATGAAATATCATGTCATCTTTTTCCATTTCAATGTTTAAGAAGATGAGAAAAAAGAAGGAACACGCACATCGATGGTGTCACTGCTCTGCTTATCGCTTTGCGTATCGGCCGCTTTGCGTATCGGTCTTTTAGGTGTTGGCCTCTCGGTCTTTAGGTGTCGGCCTCTCGTCCTTTAGGTGTCGGCTTCTCGGACTTTAGGTATCGGCCTCGCGTCCTTTAGGTGTCGGCCTCACGGCCTTTATGTGTCGTCCTCACGGCCTTTAGGTGTCGGCCTCACGGCCTTTAGGTGTCGGCCTCTCGGCCTTTAGGTGTCGGTCTCGCGTCCTTTAGGTGTCGGCCTCACGGCCTTTAGGTGTCGGCCTCACGGCCTTTGGGTGTCGGCCTCACGGCCTCACGTCCTTTAGGTGTCGGCCTCACGGCCTTTAGGTGTCGGCCTCACGGCCTTTAGGTGTCGGCCTCACGGCCTTTAGGTGTCGGCCTCACGGCCTTTAGGTGTCGGCCTCTCGGCCTTTAGGTGTCGGCCTCTCGGCCTTTAGGTGTCGGCCTCTCGGCCTTTAGGTGTCGGCCTCACGGCCTTTAGGTGTCGGCCTCTCGGCCTTTAGGTGTCGGCCTCTCGGCCTTTAGGTGTCGGCCTCGCGGCCTTTAGGTGTCGGCCTCGGGTCCTTTAGGTGTCGGCTTCACGGCCTTTAGGTGTCGGCCTCTCGTCCTTTAGGTGTCGGCCTCTCGGCCTTTAGGTGTCGGCCTCACGTCCTTTAGGTGCCGGCCTCTCAGCCTTTAGGTGTCGGGCTCTCGGCCTTCAGGTTTCGGCATCACGTCCTTTAAGTGTCGGCCTCAGGGTCTTTAGGTGTCGGCCTCACGGCCTTTAGGTGTCGGCCTCTCGGCCTTTATGTGTCGGCCTCACGGTCTTTAGGTGTCGGCCTCGGGTCCTTTAGCTGTCGGCCTTACGGTCTTTAGGTGTCGGCCTCGGGTCCTTTAGGTGTCGGCCTCTAAGTCTTTAGGTGTCGGTCTCTCGGCCTTTAGGTGTCGGCCTCGCGGCCTTTAGGTGTCGTCCTCTCGGCCTTTAGGTGTCGCCCTCACGTCCTTTAGGGGTCGGCCTCGCGGCCTTTAGGTGTCGGCCTCAAGGCCTTTAGGTGTCGGCCTCTCGGCCTTTAGGTGTCGGCCTCACGTCCTTTAGGTGTCGGCCTCACGGCCTTTAGGTGTCGGCCTCTCGGCCTTTAGGTGTCGGCCTCTCGGCCATTAGGTGTCGGCCTCTCGGCCATTAGGTGTCGGCGTCTCGGACTTTAGGTGTCGGCCTCACGTCCTTTGGGTGTCGGCCTCAGGGCCTTTAGATGTCGGCCTCTCGTCCTTTAGGTGTCGGCCTCTCGTCCTTTAGGTGTCGGCCTAACGGCCTTCAGGTGTCGGCCTCTCGGCCTTCAGGTGTCGGCCTCTCGGCCTTCAGGTGTCGGCCTCACGGCCTTTAGGTGTCGGCCTCAAGGCCTTTAGGTGTCGGTCTCACGGCCTTTAGGTGTCGGCCTCACGGCATTTAGGTGTCGGCCTCACGGCCTTTAGGTGTCGGCCTCTCGGCCTTTAGGTGTCGGCCTCACGTCCTTTAGGTGCCGGCCTCTCAGCCTTTAGGTGTCGGGCTCTCGGCCTTCAGGTTTCGGCATCACGTCCTTTAAGTGTCGGCCTCAGGGTCTTTAGGTGTCGGCCTCACGGCCTTTAGGTGTCGGCCTCACGGCATTTAGGTGTCGCCCTCTCGGCCTTTAGGTGTCGGCCTCTCGGCCTTTAGGTGTCGGCCTCACGGCATTTAGGTGTCGGCCTCACGTCCTTTAGGTATCGGCCTCTCGTCCTTTAGGTGTCGGCCTCACGGCCTTAAGGTATCGGCCTCTCGGCCTTTAGGTGTCGGCCTCTCGGTCTTTAGGTGTCGGCCTCTCGGTCTTTAGGTGTCGGCCTCACGTCCTTTAGGTGTCGGCCTCACGGCATTTAGGTGTCGGCCTCACGGCCTTTAGGTGTCGGCCTCTCGGCCTTTAGGTGTCGGCCTCACGTCCTTTAGGTGCCGGCCTCTCGGCCTTTAGGTGTCGGCCTCTCTGCCTTTAGTTGTCGGCCTCACGTCCTTTAGGTGGCGGCCTCTTGGCCTTTAGGTGTCGGCCTCTCGGCCTTTAGGTGTCGGCCTCACGGCCTTTAAGTGTCGGCCTCTCTGCCTTTAGGTGTCGGCCTCACGGCCTTTAGGTGTCGGCCTCTCGGCCTTTAGGTGTCGGCCTCACGGCCTTTAGGTGTCGGCCTCACGGCCTTTAGGTGTCGGCCTCACGGCCTTTAGGTGTCGGCCTCTCGGCCTTTAGGTGTCGGCCTCTCGGCCTTTAGGTGTCGGCCTCTCGGTCTTTAGGTGTCGGCCTCACGTCCTTTAGGTGTCGGCCTCATGGCATTTAGGTGTCGGCCTCACGGCCTTTAGGTGTCGGCCTCTCGGCCTTTAGGTGTCGGCCTCACGTCCTTTAGGTGCCGGCCTCTCGGCCTTTAGGTGTCGGCCTCTCTGCCTTTAGTTGTCGGCCTCACGTCCTTTAGGTGGCGGCCTCTAGGCCTTTAGGTGTCGGCCTCTCGGCCTTTAGGTGTCGGCCTCACGGCCTTTAAGTGTCGGCCTCTCTGCCTTTAGGTGTCGGCCTCACGGCCTTTAGGTGTCGGCCTCTCGGCCTTTAGGTGTCGGCCTCACGGCCTTTAGGTGTCGGCCTCACGGCCTTTAGGTGTCGGCCTCTCGGCCTTTAGGTGTCGGCCTCTCGGCCTTTAGGTGTCGGCCTCACGGCCTTTAGGTGTCGGCCTCTCGTCCTTTAGGTGTCGGCCTCTCGGCCTTTAGGTGTCGGCCTCTCGGCCTTTAGGTGTCGGCCTCTCGGCCTTTAGGTGTCGGCCTCTCGGCCTTTAGGTGTCGGCCTCACGGCCTTTAGGTGTCGGCCTCTCGGCCTTTAGGTGTCGGCCTCTCGGCCTTTAGGTGTCGGCCTCTCGGCCTTTAGGTGTCGGCCTCACGGCATTTAGGTGTCGGCCTCACGGCATTTAGGTGTCGGCCTCACGGTCTTTCCTTCTTTTTTTCTAAATGTATTCGACTGTTACCATGCACCTGCAAGAAAGAAAGCTCAGATGTGTGAGTTCTTTTTGAATTTTGAATATTTAAGAAGATGTTCATTGGCTGTGACTGAATTCAAGGGTATTTGATACATTTCTCATTCCTTTTGATTGAAAAAGAGTGTTTCTGTGTGTTTGGTAGCGTAAACATGTTAACATCCCAGAGGCCATAGTCCAAATACTGTGAACATTCTCTTTTATGTAGAGGGGAGTTAGATAGATAACACCATGTACCTGAAATCACCTCAACTGTCTGTCTCCATTAGGAGTCTATTATATCAAAGGCAATATGGGATATATTTGTTAACTTCAACTGGCCTTAAAGAAAAGACATGGGAGAAACCTTCAGTAATGACAGCATGGAGTTAAATCAACAGTCCATTCATTCTAATGATAGCATGGAGATAAATCAACGGTCCATTCATTCTAATGACAGCATGGAGTTAAATCAACAGTCCGTTCATTCTAATGATAGCATGGAGTTAAATCAACAGTTCATTCATTCTAATGACAGCATGGAGTTAAATCAACAGTCCGTTCATTCTAATGACAGCATGGAGTTAAATCAACAGTCCATTCATTCTAATGACAGCATGGAGTTAAATCAACAGTCCATTCATTCTAATGACAGCATGGAGTTAAATCAACAGTCCATTCATTCTAATGACAGCATGGAGTTAAATCAACAGTCCATTCATTCTAATGACAGCATGGAGTTAAATCAACAGTCCGTTCATTCTACATTCCATGGAAGAAGTTGGGTTCTTTTGACACACGAGTTGGTTTTCCTGATTATCTTCCAGCCTGTGAGATCTGAAGATCAGAGGCATCCAGACTCTTTCTATTACTGAGCTCAACGGGGGGTTATGAAACGTTACGCAAGAGGCTGACACAGACTGGCTGATCTTTGACATGTGGTGGACCCATGGGGAATAGGGTGCACTCCTTTTGACCAGGGCCCAATAGGGAATAGGGTGCACTCCTTTTGACCAGGGCCCAATAGGGAATAGGGTGCACTCCTTTTGACCAGGGCCCAATATGGAATAGGGTGCACTACTTTAGACCAGGGCCCATAGGGAATAGGGTGCACTACTTTAGACCAGGGCCCATAGGGAATAGGGTGCACTACTTTAGACCAGGGCCCAATAGGGAATAGGGTGCACTCCTTTTGACCAGGGCCCATAGGGAATAGGGTGCACTCCTTTTGACCAGGGCCCAATAGGGAATAGGGTGCACTCCTTTTGACCAGGGCCCAATATGGAATAGGGTGCACTACTTTAGACCAGGGCCCATAGGGAATAGGGTGCACTACTTTAGACCAGGGCCCATAGGGAATAGGGTGCACTACTTTAGACCAGGGCCCAATAGGGAATAGGGTGCACTACTTTAGACCATGGCCCAATAGGGAATAGGGTGCACTACTTTAGACCAGGGCCCAATAGGGAATAGGGTGCACTACTTTAGACCAGGGCCCAATAGGGAATAGGGCTCCATTTGGGATGCAGACATCTGCTGTATGCAGAGGAATCAAACGTTTATCTGTTGTCAATAATTGATTGGAATAGTGGTGTGATTGAGAGGCTGCCTGGTCATTATTGACTCAGTCTAAGGAGGTCAGATATTGTCTGCCTGGTCATTATTGACTCAGTCTAAGGGGGTCAGATATTGTCTGCCTGGTCATTATTGACTCAGTCTATGGTCAGATTTTGGGGGAAGTGCAAATCAGAGGGGTAATGAGGATGGAAAGGGATTGCTTGTGATCCTAAAATGCAGTTGATGGCTAAGTTAGCAACGTAGTTAGCAACTTAGCCAGCTGATATATAGCAGATAGTCAAGCTAGCAGGCTGAGGTATAGCAAATAGTTAAGTTAGCATGCTGACATATAGCAGATGACGTAGCATGCTGAGGTATAGCGGATAGTCAAGTTAGCATGCTGATATACAGTATAGCAGATGGCTAAGTAGAAGATGGCTACGTTAGCAACGTAGCATGCTGAGGTATAGCGGATAGTCAAGTTAGCATGCTGATATACAGTATAGCCGATTGGCTAAGTAGAAGATTGCTACGTTAGTAACGTAGCATACTGAGGTATAGCGGATAGTCAAGTTAGCATGCTGAGGTAGCGAACATTCTAATGTAAGGCCAGGGGATAGAATGAATCCATGGACACTTCTACTACGGATAGAGAACCCAATGTTTAATGGAGGAAACACACAACTGTAAGGGACGAATTAAATAAAGGATAAAGAGATGGCGCCTGGCTTGGCACCAAACTATAAACTGAAGATATAACCCAGCATTCCCTGTCCTTTATAGTCAGAGCCGTAGCTTCCATCACATCAGAGGTTATAGCTGTTCTTTATAGTCAGAGCCGTAGCCTCCATCGCATCAGATGTTATAGCTGTTCTTTATAGTCAGAGCCGTAGCTTCCACCACATCAGAGGTTATAACTGTTCTTTATAGTCAGAGCCGTAGCCTCCATCGCATCAGATGTTATAACTGTTCTTTATAGTCAGAGCCGTAGCTTCCATCACATCAGAGGTTATAACTGTTCTTTATAGTCAGAGCCGTAGCTTCCATCACATCAGATGTTATAACTGTTCTTTATAGTCAGAGCCATAGCTTCCATCACATCAGAGGTTATAACTGTTCTTTATAGTCAGAGCCGTAGCTTCCACCACATCAGAGGTTATAACTGTTCTTTATAGTCAGAGCTGTAGCTTCCATCACATCAGAGGTTATAACTGTTCTTTATAGTCAGAGCCGTAGCTTCCACCACATCAGAGGTTATAACTGTTCTTTATAGTCAGAGCCGTAGCTTCCATCACATCAGATGTTATAACTGTTCTTTATAGTCAGAGCCGTAGCTTCCATCACATCAGATGTTATAACTGTTCTTTATAGTCAGAGCCGTAGCTTCCATCACATCAGATGTTATAACTGTTCTTTATAGTCAGAGCCGTAGCTTCCATCACATCAGAGGTTATAACTGTTCTTTATAGTCAGAGCCGTAGCTTCCATCACATCAGATGTTATAACTGTTCTTTATAGTCAGAGCCGTAGCTTCCATCACATCAGAGGTTATAACTGTTCTTTATAGTCAGAGCCGTAGCTTCCATCACATCAGAGGTTATAACTGTTCTTTATAGTCAGAGCCGTAGCTTCCATCACATCAGATGTTATAGCTGTTCTTTATAGTCAGAGCCGTAGCTTCCATCACATCAGAGGTTATAACTGTTCTTTATAGTCAGAGCCGTAGCTTCCATCACATCAGAGGTTATAACTGTTCTTTATAGTCAGAGCTGAAAGAATATTTTGAAGATAAATACACAACGAAGAGGAATTAAAGTCCAGAGGGAATTAACGATCAATGTAAATAGTTGTTTTTCTGTAATAGGGAATTAATGATTAATGGGTCAGAGACACAGGAGGAATTTCAAGTTCGGGACTCATAGCTACATTTGGCAAGTTCTCATTCGTATCATTACTCGTTCAGCAGAAGAGAAACCTGTAGGCTGCTATTTGGAGAAACTGGATGATGTGGTGTTGGGATGGGGTCCCTGTCTCAGAGCTATGCAGTCTGCTATGTCGACGGTGGCATCTCTTGTTCTCGACCAACATCTTACCATCACGTGTCCACATGCTGTTCATACTCTTATGACAATGAATCGAGCTGAACAGGTCACAGCTGCTCGTTGGAACAAGTGGTCGACTGTTTTGGAGGCTCCTAACGTCATCATACAACGTAGCAAGGTCATGTAATCCAGTTACTCTGATGTTTCCTCCAGATACCACATGACTTGAACACGACTGTTGTGAGTTGGTTTTGGATCAGCTCTCTGATGGGGTTTATTAAGAGTAATCCGTTGGAAAAGCCTGAGTTTATCTTCTACACAGACGGTTCAAGCATTGTGGAGGAGGTTGTGAGGAAGGCATGCTGGGTAGTGACTACAGTGGACAATGTGATAGTGACAGGCATGTTACCTGCAGGAACATCAGCACAGCTGGCACAATTGGTGAGTTTTTTTGACAGAAGCATGTAAACAGATAATATCTACACAGACTCAAGGTCTGCTTTCGGCGTTACCCGTGATTTTGGAAAAATCTGGAAAACTGGAGGATTCATCACTGGGAAGACATCCTGTGAAGAATGGACCAGAGGTGACGGCTCTACTGAATGCTCTCCATTTACCTGGACAAGTTGCAATTTTGAAAATGAAAGCACATGGAAAAATCTTAACAGAGACGAGAGTAAAGGTAATGGCTTGGCTGACGAAAACTCTAGACCACTTGTACTCCACACAAAGAGACGCGTACAAAGCTCTCACTCGCCCTACATTTGGCAAATCTGACCAAAACTCCATCCTCCTGATTCCTGCTTACAAGCAAAAACTAAAGTAGGAAGTACCAGTGACTCGCTCATTAAGGAAGTGGTCAGAGGACGCAGATGCTAAGCTACAGGACTGTTTTGCTAACACAGACTGGAATATGTTCCGGGATTTCTCCTATGGCATTGAGGAGTACACAACATCAGTCACTGGCTTCATCAATAAACTGCATCGATGAAGTCATCCCCACAGTGATTGTACGTACATACCCCAACCAGAAGCCATGGATTACAGGCAACATCTGCACTGAGCTAAAGGGTAGAGCTGCCAATTTCAAGGAGCGGGACTCTAACCCGGACGCTTATAAGATATCCCACTACGCTCTCCGACGTACCATCAAACAGGCAAAGCGTCAATACAGGACTAAGATTGAATCGTAATACACCGGCTCCGAGGCTCGTCAGATGTGGCAGGGCTTGCAAATTATTACAGACTACAAAGGGAACCACAGCCACGAGATGCCCAGTTACACGAGCCTACCAGACGAGCTAAATAACTGCTATGCTCGCTTCGAGGAAAACAACACAGAAGGATGCATGAGAGCACCAGCTGTTCCGGAAGACTGTGTGATCACACTTTCCGTAGCCGTTGTGAGTAACACCTTTTAAACAGGTCAACATTCACAAGGCCGCAGGGCCAGACGGATTAGCAGGATATGTACTCCGAGCATGTGCTGACCAACTGGCAAGTGTCTTCACTGACATTTTCACCCTGTCCCTGACCTGTAATAGCAACATGTTTCAAGCAGACCACCATAGTCCCTGTGCCCAAGAACACCAAGGCAACCTGCCTAAATGACTACCGACCCGTAGCACTCACGTGTGTAGCCATGAGCTCTCTCTCTCTCTCTCTCTCTCTCTCTCTCTCTCTCTCTCTCTCTCTCTCTCTCTCTCTCTCTCTCTCTCTCTCTCTCTCTTCGGAGTGCATGCTGGGAGTGAGTCCTCAAGCAGGAGTGTTTGTGAGAGCGAATGGAAATTCTTTTCACTCTATTGGGTTTTGGTATGTATATATATATATATTGATTAAGTTTAGTTGTTTTTAGGGTATATTGTTTAACTATCATTAAGCACGTATAAGGGTGGTGGGATCGTTGAGGTTGTTTGTGTGTTTTTTCGCGAGGGCACAACCAGCGGGTGGGGCTGGTTGAGATGGCCACTCGCGGATGTGTAGAGTTTGAAAAACTGAGTCGGAGGCATGGAGTGAAGATCCTAGCCGAGACCGGGTGTTCAGTAGAAGAATGTAGTCTTGCTGTCGGTGCTATCATTGGGTATGATAGCATAAAATCAGCCTCAAGGATGAATAGCGCCGTAGTGATCTTCTTAGATTCTATTGAAAAGGTGAATAAAATAGTTGAGACAGGTGTTGTGTTACGGGAGACACAGACGCAGGTGTTTCCGCTTATGAATCCGGCGAAAAAAGTGATACTTTCTAACGTGCCACCTTTTGTTAGAGATGAAGTGTTGCAGCGAGAGTTAGCGCGTCATGGTCAAATCGTATCTACAATAAAGAAGGTTCTTTTTGGATGCAAATCTCCGTTGCTGAAACATGTCGTGTCTCATAGGAGGCAAGTGCATATGATATTAAAAAAGGACGTAGATGAACTGAATTTAGCGTTCAGTTTTAAGATTGATGGATTTGATTACGTATTTTACGCTTCGACTGAATCAATGAAATGTTTTGGTTGTGGAAGAGAGGGGCATTTGGTGCGCAGTTGTCCCGAGAATGAGCGTGCTGAGACCGGTAGTAGTTATAGTGCTGGTGCAAATAACGCACCAACGCGAGGGGATGAAAATGCTAAGGGTGCAGGGGAAGGGAGAAGGTGGGCAGATGTGGTTGGAAAAGTAGGAGAAGAAGGCATTGTGGAGAAGGTGGAAATTGTGGTAGATCAGAAAAAAGAGGGAGGGGAAACAGGAGGTGAGATTGCGACTGCCGTCGCTGAGGTGGTGCTGGAGAATGAAATTGGAGGTCAAGAGGAGGTTGAAAGAACGGAAAAAGAAGCAGATGTTTTCAAAATACCAAGGAGTAGAAGGAAGAATGTAAGGGGGGGTGAAGGGTCTAGTTCTAAGAGAAAGGTAGAGAGTGATAAGGCAGTTGAAGATGAACAAGTGGTAGATATGGTGGAGTTTTCTTCTGGGGAGGACAGCGAGAGTGAGTCATCTGATGCGTCGCAACAATATAGCGAGACAAATGGGGTGGAAGGGAGATATGGAATAGAGAAGATACGTCAATTTCTAAAGGTGACAAAAGGGAAGAAATATATGCAAGATTACAATGTAAATGATTTTTTCCCTGAAAGTGAATTGTTTATTGACTCAGCAAAGTTTCTGATGTCAAAAATTACAGGAGGAGGGTTGAAAAGCCCTGAAATTGCTAGACTCAAGAAAGTGGTCACGAGAGTGATAAGTGATGTAAATTCGAAAGAAAATGAAAGAGTTTAGTTGCAGTTTTAACTTTGTAAAGAGATGTGGTGGCTGTATCATACTCTGTATATTTTTTTCATACATGAGCAGTTTTAAGATTTCTTCTTTAAACATAAATGGCGGAAGAGATGTTAAAAAAAGAGCGATAGTGTATGAGTTAATTAGGGGAAAGGGAAGCGACATAAATTTTCTACAAGAAACGCATAGTAATTTGGAAAATGAAGTTATGTGGCAACAGGAGTGGGGGGGGACAGTGGTGTGTAGTCATAAAAACTCAAAAAGTGGGGGTGTGGCTATTTTGTTCTCAAAAGGGTTTTTGCCTTTGTCTTATGAAATTGAGGAGATAGTTGAGGGGAGGTTATTAAAAGTTAGAGCAAGGTATGAAAACATCAATATGTGTCTGATAAATGTATATGCCCCAGTGGTGACAGTTGAGAGGGTATGTTTTTTAGAGACATTATCAAATACCATTGAGAAATGTAATAAAGAGGATTATTTATTTATTGCTGGGGATTTCAACTGCACAGTCAGCGATTTAGATAGAAATCACCAGGAACCTCATATAGCTTCAAGGATTTTTTTAAAACGCCTCATTGTAACACATGAACTGTGTGATATTTGGCGGAGTCAAAATGGAGGCACAAGGCAGTACACCTGGGCGCATGTGAGAGAGAACACCATCTCTATGGCAAGGTTAGATAGGTTTTATTGTTTTGAGCATCAATCTCAGGTCTGTAAATCAAGTGTGATAACCCCAGTGGGATTTTCTGATCATTGTTTAATAACAGAGGTGGTGTTCATTAATGATGTAAAACCCAAAAGTGCATACTGGCATTTTAATATAACTTTATTGAGTGATGCTCATTTCAGGAAATGATTCAGTTTTTTGTGGGAGAGGTGGAGGTCTAAAAAGGACAGTTTTGTATCTCTTCAACAGTGGTGGGATATAGGGAAAATCCAGATTCAACAATTCTGTAATCAATACACGAGGAATGTCACCAAGGATATCATCAGATCAATGAAAGCCTTAGAGGTTGAAATAGTGGAACTCATGACGTTGGTTGAGACCACAGGAGATCGAGGCCATACTCAGGCCCTCAAGAGGAGAAAAGCTGCATTGGCAGACCTGCTGGGTATCAGAGCACAGGGGGCATTGGTGAGAAGTAAGTTTCAGGGAATATCTGAAATGGATGCCTCATCAAAGTTTTTCTTTGGTTTAGAGAAAAAGAATGGACAAAGAAAAATTATTCATTGTCTCAAATCAGCTGTTGGACAAGAGCTCACTAGCCCGAGTGAAATTAGAAAGAGGGCAGTAGAGTTCTATGCTGAGCTCTATAAGTGTGAGTACAAAGAGGATAAAACAGTGACACAGCAGTTCCTTGATGGGCTCCCAAAGGTGGCTGCAGAAGCTCAGGTTGAGCTGGAGCAACCATTGTCTTTGCAGGAGTTATACACTGCATTAAAAGGCATGGAAAATGGAAG
This sequence comes from Salvelinus fontinalis, assembly GCF_029448725.1. Classification (NCBI taxonomy): domain Eukaryota; kingdom Metazoa; phylum Chordata; class Actinopteri; order Salmoniformes; family Salmonidae; genus Salvelinus; species Salvelinus fontinalis. The sequence continues at coordinate 418,387 of NW_026600255.1, forward strand.
GGCACCAGGCATTGATGGGCTTCCCGTTGACTTTTTTAAGTCTTTTTGGGCTATGTTGGGAGAGGATTGGCTGGCAGTGGTTAATGATAGTTTAACCGGAGGGTTACTACCAATGAGCTGCAGAAGGGCTGTCCTCACCCTACTGCCCAAAAAGGGTGACCCAAGGGAGGTGAAGAACTGGAGGCCGGTGGCTTTATTGTGCACTGATTATAAGATATTGTCAAAGGCTTTGTCCAACAGGCTGAGGGAGGTGATGGGGCAAATCATACATACGGACCAGTCCTACTGTGTTCCTGGTAGGCAGATAGGGGATAACATTTCTCTGATTTGTGATTTTTTGGACGTCTCTAAGGTTATTGGGTTGGATGCTGGTCTAATTTCAATTGATCAGGAAATGGCATTTGACCGAGTTGAACATAAATATTTATGGCACACGCTTGAGGCGTTTGGGTTCAGCTCGGGTTTTATTGCCATGATAAAGGTGATATATGGTGACATTGAAAGTGTATTGAAAGTTAACGGTGGTTTGAGTGCTCCTTTTAAAGTGTGTAGAGGTATTAGGCAGGGATGTTCGTTGTCAGGGATGTTGTATGCCATTGCTATAGAGCCACTACTAAATAGTATTAGAAGTCGCATTGAAGGGGTGTACCTTTCAGAGGATATTCCTCCTATTCGTCTCTCAGCCTATGCTGATGATGTAGTTGTGTTAGTGAAAAATCAAGCGGAGGTGGATAGTTTGAGTATAATGGTTGATCGTTTTAGGGGAATATCCTCGGCAAAGGTAAATTGGGAAAAGAGTTGTGCTTTACAGATTGGAAAATGGGATGGTGGGATCATGGCTTTGCCAGGGGGGCTAGAATGGTGTAAGGCAGGTTTTAAGTATCTTGGAGTGTACCTAGGAGATGAGGGGACTATGGAAAAAAATTGGAGTGGGGTGGTTGAAATGGTGGAAGGGAGGATGAGGAGATGGCGGTGGTTATTATCTCGTATGTCATATAGGGGGCGCACTATTATAGTTAATAATGTGATTGCTTCTGCATTGTGGCATCGGTTGTCAGTTTTAGAACCACCATCTGGCCTTCTGGCTAAGATACAGGCAATTATGGTGGATTTTTTTTGGGATAAATATCACTGGGTTCCACAAAGTGTTTTGTATTTGTCAAAAGAGGAGGGGGGACAAGGTCTGGTACATCTTGCTAGTAGAGCTGCTGCTTTCCGGTTTCAGTTTATTCAAAGGTTGCTTTATGGACAGGAAAATGTGGTGTGGAGGGGGGTAGCAGGCCTTGTGTTACAGAGGGTTGGAGGATTAGGATTAAAGAAGGCTTTATTTCTGGTTGATAGTAGACAGATTTCTAGGGAGGGAGTACCTCCGTTTTACAGAGGTCTTCTTAGAGTGTGGAGCATAATGAAGGTGTCCAGACGAACTTCAGCGGAGTCAGTGCATTGGCTGTTGGAGGAACCTCTGGTGTTTGGGGCAAGACTGGATTGTACAACTGCAGCTGTTCCACATTTCTCTAAGATTTTGGTGAAGGGAAAGATAATCACCTTAAGACAGTTAATGGAAATGGCTGGGCCCGCCTTAATGGATGGAAGACGGTTGGCTGAACATTTGGGGGTGAGGTCGGAAAGGATTGTCGAACAAATGATGGGAAGCTGCAGGAAGGCTCTGTCAGAGGAAGAGTGGGGAATGCTTAATAGCCACGAGAAGAAGGTACAAGATGAAGACGTCTCATTTCCAAGACTAGGGATTACACCAAATATCCCAGAGTCAGAGAGAAAGGGTTTATTGTTGGATTTGAGAGGGTTGGAGGAGGTGGGGTTGGATGAGGTGAATGGGAAGGACTTGTATAGGGGGTGTGTCAAGGTGATAAATAAAGAGAAATTGAAAAATAGAAAAGACACTCCATGGAGGGAAAAATTGGGAATTGATGACAAGGTAAAGCCAGCATGGAGAGCACTGTACAAACCACCGTTACAAAAGGGTATTGGTGATATGCAATGGAGGGTTTTACATGGCATTATTGCAGTTAATGTTTTTGTATCTATCATTAACTCAGATGTTAGAGATGGATGTCCTTTTTGTAAAATAAGAGAAACCATTTTTCATTGTTTTATGGAGTGTGAGAGGATAAAACCTCTATTGGAAATACTGGAATCGTTGTTTAGAGCTGTAGGTGAGATTTTCAATAACAATGTTTTTATTTTGGGGTTTCAATATAGTAAGCAACAGAAAAGAAAATGTCAACTGTTAAATTTTATTTTGGGACAAGCTAAGATGTCAATTTTTTTGAGTAGGAAACATAAGATAGACACGGGATATGAGAAGGATATAAGATGTGTTTTTAAAGGATTAGTGAAAGCAAGAATAAAAGTGGATTTTGAGTTCTTCTCAGCTGTAAAAGATCTCCCTGTGTTTGAGGAGAAGTGGGCATATGAAGGAGCGCTTTGTTTTGTAGAGGAGGGGAAATTATTTTTTGTTGAGGAAATAAGTTGAATGTATATGTTCTTTTGTATTTTTATTTATTTTGTGTAGGAATTACATTTATTGTTTCATTTCTGAAAAGGCAGTGTGTCATTATTGATGTTGACAATTGAGTAGAAAATAAAGGTTTTATAAAAACTCAAACTCTCTCTCTCTCTCTCTCTCTCTCTCTCTCTCTCTCTCTCTCTCTCTCTCTCTTCCGTCTCTCTTCTCTCTCTCTCTCTGTCTCTCTCTGTCTCTCTTCTCTCTCTGTCTCGCTCTGTCTCTCTTCCCTCTCTCTCTGTCTCTCTTCCCTCTCTCTCTCTTTCTCTCAGCCACGTATAAGGATGATATTAATCCAGAAAGCTGGAGATTAATCACCCCATCTTCAATTAACAGGAGCCAGGTAGCCAGGTAGTCAGGTAGTCAGGTAGTCAGTAGCCAGTAGCCATGTGTCCTAGTAGTCAGGTAGCTGGGTAGCCAGGTGGTCTGGTAGCCAGGTGGTCTGGTAGCCAGGTGGTCATGTAGCCATGTTGCCAGGTGGCCAGGTAGCCAGGTGGTCTGGTAGCCAGGTGGTCTGGTAGTCAGGTAGTCTGGTAGCCAGGTAGTCTGGAAGCCAGGTAGTCTTTTTCCCCCACCCTCCTCCCTCCCTCCACCCTCCTCCCCCCACCCTCCTCCATCCCCCTCCTCCCCCCACCCTCCTCACTCCTCCCCCCACCCTCCTCACTCCTCCCCCCACCCTCCTCCATCCTCCTCCCTCCTCCCTCCACCCCTCATCATTAACTGACTTGTTAATTTAAGGTTAAATCAAATCCAATAATAAAATCAGCAGCAGAGGGGAGAGAGATCATGGAGGATGGAGGACAACGTCCTTAGAATGGGCAGACCCATGATCACACACCATAATAGGAAAGGTAACCCTGACGTGTGTGTGTGTGTGTGTGTGTGTGTGTGTGTGTGTGTGTGTGTGTGTGTGTGTGTGTGTGTGTGTGTGTGTGTGTGTGTGTGTGTGTGTGTGTGTGTGTGTGTGTGTGTGTGTGTGTGTGTGTGTGTGTGTGTGGGGTGCGCGCGTGCGTGCGTGAAACATATGTTTACATTGCCAAAGCATGTGAAATAGTACAAAAGGGAAGATAAATAAACATAAATATGAGTCTCTCTCTCTCACACACATACACAGACACACACAGACACACACATACACACACACACGCACACACACACACACACACACACACACACACACAGACACACACACATACACAAAATAACACCCACAGCCGCATCTCGCTGGTCGTCTGTCATCTTAACTGACAGGTGACCTAAAACTCACCCAGGATGAACTGCTCACATCTCTGTGTTTAGACAACTGTCACAGAGGGCGTCCATCCCCTGTTAAACCGCCTGACAAGAGATCAACCCTCCTCCTCAGCTTCTAAGCCCTCCTCTCCTCTTCCCCCTCCTCTCCTCTTCCCTCCTCTCCTCTTCCCCCTCCTCTCCTCTCCCCTCCTCTCCTCTCCTCTCCCCTCCCATCCTATTCCCACTCCTCTCCTCTCCTCTCCCCTCCCATCCTATTCCCACTCCTCTCCTCTCCTCTCCCCTCCCCTCCTCTTCCCCCTCCTCTCCTGTTCCCTCCCCTCCTCATCCCCCTCCTCTCCTCTCCCCTCCCCTCCTCTTCCCCCTCCTCTCCTCTCCCCTCCCCTCCTCTTCCCCCTCCTCTCCTGTTCCCTCCCCTCCTCTTCCCCCTCCTCTTCCCCTCCTCTCCTCTCCCCTCCCCTCCTCTTCCCCCTCCTCTCCTCTCCCCTCCCCTCCTCTTCCCCCTCCTCTCCTGTTCCCTCCCCTCCTCTTCCCCCTCCTCTCCTCTCCCCTCCCATCCTCTTCCCCCTCCTCTCCTGTTCCCTCCCCTCCTCTTCCCCCTCCTCTCCCCTCTCCTCCCATCCTCTTCCCCCTCCTCTCCTCTCCCCTCCCCTCCTCTTCCCCCTCCTCTCCTCTCCCCTCCCCTCCTCTTCCCCCTCCTCTCCTCTCCCCTCCCCTCCTCTTCCCCCTCCTCTCCTGTTCCCTCCCCTCCTCTTCCCCCTCCTCTCCTCTCCCCTCCCCTCCTCTTCCCCCTCCTCTCCTCTCCCCTCCCATCCTCTTCCCCCTCCTCTTCCCCTCCTCTCCCCTCTCCTCCCATCCTCTTCCCCCTCCTCTCCCCTCTCTTCCCATCCTCTACCCCCTCCTCTCCCCTCCCCTCCCATCCTCTTCCCCCTCCTCTCCTCTCCCCTCCCCTCCTTTCCCCCCTCCTCTCCCCTCCCGTCCCATCCTCTTCCCCCTTCTCACCCCTTCACTCCCCCATCCTCACCCCTCTGTCCCCTCACCTCATCAACAGCTTCTCAACCCTCCCAGGGGGCATACTAAAGCACACAAATAAACGAATAAATAATTAAATAAATATACAAATACATAAATGAATTAAATAAACCTTTACAAGAGGGTAGCTTTGGGCTACTGTTTGGGAACAAGTGTCACTGTTAATTGATGTGACAATGCGAGCAGCACGTTGGCATCTGTTGCTCTCGCCACCCAGAGCTTGTTGACCTGGTCCTAGTATCTCTGTCCTACTGTATTCACCCAGAGCTTGGTGACCTGGTCCTAGTATCTCTGTCCTACTGTATTCACCCAGAGCTTGGTGACCTGGTTCTAGTATCTCTGTCCTACTGTATTCACCCAGAGCTTGGTGACCTGGTCCTAGTATCTCTGTCCTACTGTATTCACCCAGAGCTTGGTGACCTGGTTCTAGTATCTCTGTCCTACTGTATTCACCCAGAGCTTGTTGACCTGGTCCTAGTATCTCTGTCCTACTGTATTGACCCAGAGCTTGGTGACCTGGTCCTAGTATCTCGGTCCTACTGTATTCACCCAGAGCTTGGTGACCTGGTCCTAGTATCTCTTTCCTACTGTATTCACCCAGAGCTTGGTGACATGGTTCTACTGTACTACTAGCTTGCAGCCCAAATGGCTCACTATTCCTCATCTAGTGCACTAGTTTTGACCAGGGCCCAGAGAGCACTATTTAACCCTGCCGTCTTGCTTCTGCTTTTGTTGCCAGCTTCCGTTGTACTGCATTAGAAAACCTCTTAATAAAAATATTGCCTTTTGTGAGCCAGAACGGCCCATAGGTTTGGAGCCTATCTCCTGTTACTGTAGTGAGACAGCTTGATGTACAGGACACCCCCTGGACAGGACACTAGTCTATCTCCTGTTTCTGTAGTGAGACAGCTTGATGTACGGGACACCCCCTGGACAGGACACTAGTCTATCTCCTGTTTCTGTAGTGTGAGACAGCTTGATGTACGGGACACCCCCTGGACAGGACACTAGTCTATCTCCTGTTTCTGTAGTGAGACATCTTGATGTACAGTACACCCCCTGGAGAGGACACTAGTCTATCTCCTGTTTCTGTAGTGAGACATCTTGATGTACGGGACACCCCCTGGACAGGACACTAGTCTATCTCCTGTTTCTGTAGTGAGACAGCTTGATGTACAGTACACCCCCTGGAGAGGACACTAGTCAATCTCCTGTTTCTGTAGTGAGACAGCTTGATGTACGGTACACCCCCTGGACAGGACGCAAATCAGAAATCTTTGAGAACAGACCAGACCATGATGCTGGGTTCATATGCACTCTGATTTCACAGAGCTCAGAAACTCCAACAAATTCCCAGAATTGTCAAAAGTAAAAGTTTCTAATGTTGAAAATTGTTCTTTGTGAGTTTCCACTTTGGAATTTATGAGTGATACCCAAAATTCACTCATTCTGATACTTCCTGCCTTTCCTTGCTGCTTCCTGTGAGCACGGAATCTGCATTAACACACAGAGCAGGTACCAGACTGGGCAAAATGCTAACTGTGCTGTATTAACACACAGAGCAGGTACCAGACTGGTCAAAATGCTAACTGTACTGTATTAACACACCGAGCAGGTACCAGACTGGTCAAAATGCTAACCGTACTGTATTAACACCCAGAGCAGGTACCAGACTGGTCAAAATGCTAACTGTACTATATTAACACCCAGAGCAGGTACCAGACTGGTCAAAATGCTAACCGTACTGTATTAACACCCAGAGCAGGTACCAGACTGGAAAAAATGCTAACCGTACTGTATTAACACCCAGAGCAGGTACCAGACTGGTCAAAATGCTAACTGTACTGTATTAACACACAGAGCAGGTACCAGACTGGTCAAAATGCTAACCGTACTGTATTAACACACAGAGCAGGTACCAGACTGGTCAAAATGCTAACCGTACTGTATTAACACACAGAGCAGGTACCAGACTGGTCAAAATGCTAACAGTACTGTATTAACATTCAGGTGGCAGACTGCGCCTCTCAAATGGCGAGCTGGCTCTAAGGGTAGGCTGATGTTATAGGAGTCTTCAGTTTGATGGAACTTTAAGGCAGACATACATCAGACCGCTGATATCATCACACATGATGTGGAAGGCTGCATAGATTTTTTTATAGGCTTGAAATGGCAGGGAAATGTGCCTGTAAAGACTCATACATCAAAATGACAACCCCATGGATGTGAACTGGATTAGAAGAGAAAGACAAAGGATGTTGGAAAGATTCT